>NW_026943822.1:21904799-21909799 GCF_035594765.1 Anolis carolinensis | reverse complement strand
CACGATGTATTGAAAACATTGACTACAAAAATGCGTTGGATAATCCAGAACGTTGGATAAGCGAGTGTTGGATAAGTGAGACTATACTGTATATCTATATATGGCTATCCAACCTCTGCCATAAAAATCAGGTGAAATGTCAGGAGACAGTGCTTCTGGAATATATCTATCTATCTATCTATCTATCTATCTATCTATCTATATATATATATGGCTATCCATATATGTTGGATAAGTGAGACTATACTGTATATCTATATATGGCTATCCAACCTCTGCCATAAAAATCAGGTGAAATGTCAGGAGACAGTGCTTCTGGAATATATCTATCTATCTATCTATCTATATATATATATATATGGCTATCCATATATGTTGGATAAGTGAGACTATACTGTATATCTATATATGGCTATCCAACCTCTGCCATAAAAATCAGGTGAAATGTCAGGAGAGAGTGCTTCTGGAATATATCTATCTATCTATCTATCTATCTATCTATATGGCTATCCATATATGTTGGATAAGTGAGACTATACTGTATATCTATATATGGCTATCCAACCTCTGCCATAAAAATCAGGTGAAATGTCAGGAGAGAGTGCTTCTGGAATATATCTATCTATCTATCTATCTATCTATCTATCTATCTATCTATCTATCTATATGGCTATCCATATATGTTGGATAAGTGAGACTCTGCTGTATTCCCGAAATCCAGAAAGAAAATAATATTTCGACCTGGATCCGATCTAGATATATAATAGCAAATAATACTCAGACTTGGGTCCCATCGGTTATATACATGAAGAATATTTAGACTTGGTTCCCATCTGATCCAAAATGCGAACCAAGGATAGTCGCCCTGTTTCCCTCGCAAAGTAATCCGAATTCATGGAGAAAGGCGGCCGGAATAATACCGAACTATAGCAATCATCTTAACCAGAATATAGTTGGTTAATTCGTTTCCCATTTCAGGTTATCCCAATCCCAGTCTAATTTCCTGAATTCAGGTGGGAATCCTGTATCAATAGCAATCGAGATGCAAAGGAAGCAAGGCTTCCATGATTATTTCCCTTTTTGCAGCCTTTTTTTTTTTTGCTCCCTTCCTTGCAAGTAAACCGAGCAAAATGCGTTTCCCTCCGGAATAATAATAATAATAAATAATAAATAATGTTTCCTTCCAAAATCGGATCAGAACAAAACGTGTCCTGTTCATGGGAGGCTTCCTAAGAGAAATCCAGTGCCTCCTTCTTCCCGAAATCTGTCCGAAACTTCCAACTAAATCATCATTTTCTATTCTGAAATCTTTTCCAAAGAGAAGGCCAACCAACGCGGAGAAGAGATGCCTTTCTTTGCCTTCAAATGAATGCGTTTTGTGACAAACTTGCCCTCATTGCAAAGGGATAATTTTAAATCAGACTAAAAACGGCTCTCTTTGCAAAGCAGATCATCATATTTTTGCACCACAATCATATTTTTTTTCGCAAATTAATTATACCCAAATAAATAATATATTTTTTCAAAAACGAGGAGAAAGAGGAATAATATATTATCAATATATAGTATATTTATATATATAACATATCATATTTATATTTATACTAGCTGTGCCCGGCCACGCGTTGCTGTGGCAAAGTGGTGGTGGTATTGGTTAAAAATGGTTGTGTTATTTTTATTTGACGTTATTTGCATTTTTTAAAATTAATTTTATTGTAAGTTATATTTTTATTTATTATACTTTATTATTTTCTTGAATTATTTTTAGTTATTTTCTATTATAGTATTTTATTGTATTAATTTTTTAGTGGTTTTTATTGTTTTTTATTGGGTTGCTAGGAGACCAAGTGGGCGGAGCTTAGCCTTCTAACTGGCAGCAATTGGATAAAAACAATTATTCCTCTCCCTCTAATTAGGAATTTATTTTTCTTTTCTTTTTGTTGTATCAACCTAGAGCTGTGAATGATGGGTTGTGTTGTCAAATTTCGAGGTTGGGGGGCCTGTAGTTTTGTTGTTTTGTCCACTGCCCTGATGCCATCACTCTTTTATATATATAGATATATATATATCTCATTTATTTAAAATATATTATATAGAGGAAGGAGAGGAATATTATATTATCAATATATAGTATATATAATAATACGTTCTATTTTTATTTATATATATAATAATATATATAATATCCTATATATATATAATATCCTAATTTATTTAAATATATACTATATTATCAATATATAGTATATATAATAATACGTTATATTTTTATTTATATATATATAATAAAAATATAAAATATATACTATATATTGATAATATAGTATATATTTAAATAAATTAGGATATTATATATATATATATATATATATATATAAAATATTAAGATATATTTGTCTCATCATATATATATATATATATATATATATATATATATATATATATATCCTTCTTGTGAAGTTTGCACAATAATAATATATTATTCCCTGCCTCATTACATTATTATGATGCATTATATTATATTCTTTGCACTTTAAATAAATTTTTCCTTTTTGAAGAAGTTTGTACAATTAATAATTATCACTATTAATGAGAATAATTGTGTGAACTTCTCGAGGATAAAAGTATAGAGAGAGAGAGAGAGAGAAATGAGACTAAAATGAGACAATAATAATAATAATAATAATAATAATAATAATAATAATAATAATAAATTAATTGTATTTGTTACCTGCCTCTCCTAGTGGCACAATTATTGTTATAAATACAGTAGAGTCTCACTTATCCAAGCTTCTGGATAATCCAAGTCATTTTTGTAGTCAATGTTTTCAATATATCGTGATATTTTGGTGCTAAATTCGTAAATACAGTAATTACAACATGGCATTACTGCGTATTGAACTACTTTTTTTGTCAAATTTGTTGTATAACATGATGTTTTGGTGCTTAATTTGTAAAATCATCACCTAATATGATGCTTAATAGGCTTTTCCTTAATCTCTCCTTATTATCCAAGATACTCGCTTATCCAAGCTTCTGCCGGCCCGTTTATGTTGGATAAGTGAGACTCTACTGTAATAATAATAATAATAATAATAATAATAATAATAATAATAATAATAAGGTTGCTTGGAGTTTTCTGGGCTGTCTGGCCATGTTCCAGAAGCATGCTCTCCTGACGTTTCGCCCACATCTGTGGCAGGCATCCTCATATATTATATTCTAATAATAATAATAATAATAATAATAATAATAATAATAATAATAATAATAATAGGGTTGCTGGGAGGAATTTTCCAGGCTGCCTGCCCATGTTCCAGAAGCATGCTCTCCTGACGTTTCGCCCACATATCTGTGGCAGGCATCCTCATATATTATATTCTAATAATAATAATAATAATAATAATAATAATAATAATAATAATAATAATAGGGTTGCTGGGAGGAATTTTCCGGGCTGCCTGCCCATGTTCCAGAAGCATGCTCTCCTGACGTTTCGCCCACATATCTGTGGCAGGCATCCTCATATATTATATTCTAATAATAATAATAATAATAATAATAATAATAATAATAGGGTTGCTGGGACTTTTCTGGTCTCTGTGGCCATGTCCCAGAAACATTCTCTCCTGACGTTTCGCCCACATATCTGTGGCAGGCATCCTCATATATTATATTCTAATAATAATAATAATAATAATAATAATAATAATAATAGGGTTGCTGGGAGGAATTTTCCAGGCTGCCTGCCCATGTTCCAGAAGCATGCTCTCCTGACGTTTCGCCCACATATCTGTGGCAGGCATCCTCATATATTATATTCTAATAATAATAATAATAATAATAATAATAATAATAATAATAAGGTTGCTGGGAGGAATTTCCCAGGCTGCCTGCCCATGTTCCAGAAGCATGCTCTCCTGACGTTTCGCCCACATATCTGTGGCAGGCATCCTGCGGATGCCTGCCACAGATATGTGGGCGAAACGTCAGGAGAGCATGCTTCTGGAACATGGGAAGGCAGCCCGGAAAAATTCCTGCCAGGCCGGGAGTGAAGAGTGAGGTCTGCCTGACCTGAAGTAGTCCCTCTTGCAGTAGGTCTTTCCCTCCTTGACGAAGCAGGTGCAGGTCTCGTCCAGGGCCTGGCTGCACCCGTGGCACTTGAGGCAGGCCGCGTGCCACTCCAGGTCCGGGGCCACGCGCAGGATGTACGGGTCCAGGATCTCCCCGCCGCAGCCCACGCACCGAGGCACCGCACGGCGCCCTGCAAGGCAAAGGCAGCAGGCACGCACTCCTTCAGCACTGCCAGCGCCGCTCTCTCCACCCCTTGGGGTGATTCGCACCCTCATGACCTACCTACCTTTGCACCAGTTGGCATTGCAAGGGCAGCAGGGCCCGGCCCAGGGGAAGCCGGGAAGTGGCCCACCTGGAGATGGAAGGCGAAGGGGTTTGGCCCGCAGGGCCCGTGGGAACAGGCGTGGACACTCTTGGGCCTACCATTCCTTCCCTCCCTATTTCCTCCTTTCTTTCCTTTCCCTTCCTTTTCCATCCCTATTCCTTCCTTTCTTATTTCCTCATCTCCTTTCCTTCCTTCCTTCCATCCTTTCCTTTTCCTTTTCCTTTCCCTTCCCTTCCCTTCTCCCTTCCTTCCTTCCTTCCTTCCTTCCTTCCTTCCTTCCTTCCTTCCTTCCTTCCTTCCTTCCATCCATCCATCCTTTCCCTTCCCTTCCCTTCCCTTCCCTTCTCCCTTCCTTCCTTCCTTCCTTCCTTCCTTCCTTCCTTCCTTCCTTCCTTCCTTCCTTCCTTCCTTCCCTTCCCTTCCCTTCCCTTCCCTTCTCCCTTCCTTCCTTCCTTCCTTCCATCCTTTCCTTTTCCTTTTCCTTTTCCTTTCCCTTCCCTTCCCTTCTCCCTTCCTTCCTTCCTTCCTTCCTTCCTTCCTTCCTTCCTTCCTTCCATCCATCCATCCTTTCCCTTCCCTTCCCTTCCTTTCTCTCTTCCTT
>NW_026943822.1:21901557-21903483 GCF_035594765.1 Anolis carolinensis | reverse complement strand
CCTTCCCTATTTATTCCTTCCTATCTCTTCCTTCCTTTCCCTTCTCTCTTCCTTCCTTCCTTCCTTCCTTCCTTCCTTCCTTCTTCCTTCCTTATTTCTTCCTTCCTTTTTCCTTCCCTTCCCTATTCCTTCCTTTCCCTTTCTTCCTTCCCTATTTCTTCTTTCTTCCCTTCCTCCCTTCCTTCCATTCTTTCCTTTTCTTCCTTTCCCATCCTTTCCCTTCCTTATCCTTCCTTCCTTATTTCTTCCTTTCCTTTCCTTCTCTATTCCTTCCTTCGCTATTCCATTCTTCCTTCCTTTCCCTTCCTAATTAATTCCTTTTCCTTTTTTCCTTCCTTCCTTCCTTCCTTCCTTCCTTCCTTCCTTCCTTCCTTCCTTCCTTCCTTCCGTCCTTCCCTTCTCTATTCCTTCCTTATTTCTTCCTTCCTTCCCTTCCCTTCCCCTCCCTATTCCTTCCTTCCTTCCTTCTTCCTTCCTTTCTCTTCCCTTCCCTATTTATTCCTTCCTATCTCTTCCTTCCTTTCCCTTCTCTCTTCCTTCCTTCCTTCCTTCCTTCCTTCCTTCCTTCTTCCTTCCTTATTTCTTCCTTCCTTTTTCCTTCCCTTCCCTATTCCTTCCTTTCCCTTTCTTCCTTCCCTATTTCTTCTTTCTTCCCTTCCTCCCTTCCTTCCATTCTTTCCTTTTCTTCCTTTCCCATCCTTTCCCTTCCTTATTCCTTCCTTCCTTATTTCTTCCTTTCCTTTCCTTCTCTATTCCTTCCTTCGCTATTCCATTCTTCCTTCCTTTCCCTTCCTAATTAATTCCTTTTCCTTTTTTCCTTCCTTCCTTCCTTCCTTCCTTCCTTCCTTCCTTCCTTCCTTCCTTCCTTCCTTCCTTCCGTCCTTCCCTTCTCTATTCCTTCCTTATTTCTTCCTTCCTTCCCTTCCCTTCCCCTCCCTATTCCTTCCTTCCTTCCTTCTTCCTTCCTTTCTCTTCCCTTCCCTATTTATTCCTTCCTATCTCTTCCTTCCTTTCCCTTCTCTATTCTTCCTTGCTTGCTTCCTTCCCTTCTTCTTCTTCTTCTTCTTCTTCTTCTTCTTCTTCTTCCTTCCTTCCTTCCTGTCTTCCATTCTTCTTTACACCTTAACAATGTACTCAAATCAGTGCTTGGGGTGATGAACCATTGAGGGTGCTTTACAGTAGAATTAACGCAGTTCGATCCCGCTTTAACTGTCCTGGTTCAATGCTGTGGAGCCCGGGGAATTGTAGCTGTGCAAGGTTGTACAAAGTCTTTATCCCAGGAGAAGTCCATAGTTAAAGCGCATTCGTTCTGCAGTGTAGATGTACTTTAAGAAATACCAAGTGCTGGAGGCTGCATTTGAGAGGAAGCCAATAACAGCCCTCCAGTCTTGAATATTTTGGGTTGCTAAACCATTTGCAAAAATGCCATGGAAGTCTTCAACAGACAGAGAGAAATCTAAATATATTATATAGGGTGTATATAAATGGGATTCCAGCTAATGTGTGTGAATTTTAAGTATCTATATTTATATTTATACCAGACTAGATCAGTTTACAACCCTAATTTAAATCAACTTACACCCCTGAAGCAAGAATAATAATATTAATAATAATAAGCTGGAATCTTGCAAGAAGAGAAATTTAAAAATATATAGGAGTGTATGTATAGGTATGATAAATTGATCTAAGATTAACCTACAACGCTGGTACCGCCAGCATAATCAGCATCAATAATAATAATAATAATAATAATAATAATAATAATAATAATAATAATAATAATAATAATAATAAATTGCTGTGAGTTTTCCAGGCTGTATGTCTATGTTCCATAATAATAATAATAACAACAACAACAACTTGGGAAGTGTTCGACTTGTGATTTTGTGATATGAAATCCAGCATGTCTATCTTGTTTGCTGTGTC
>NW_026943822.1:21844057-21896557 GCF_035594765.1 Anolis carolinensis | reverse complement strand
TATGGTGATGATGATTATTATTATATGTATTACTAGCAATACAATATTATATATTATGGTGATGATTATTATTATATGTATTACTAGCAATACAATATTATATATTATGGTGATGATGATTATTATTATATGTATTACTAGCAATACAATATTATATATTATGGTGATGATTATTATTGTATGTATTATTAGCAATACAATATATATTATGAAGATGATGATGATTATTATATGTATTCTTAGCAATACAATATTATATATTATGAAGATGATGATTATTATATGTTTTACTAGCAATACAATATTATATATTATGGTGATGATGATTATTATATGTATTACTAGCAATACAATATTCTATATTATGAAGATGATGATGATTATTATATGTATTACTAGCAATACAATATTCTATATTATGAAGATGATGATGATTATTATATGTATTATTAGCAATACAATATTCTATATTATGAAGATGATGATGATTATTATATGTATTACTAGCAATACAATATTCTATATTATGAAGATGATGATGATGATTATATGTATTATTAGCAATACAATATTCTATATTATGAAGATGATGATGATTATTATATGTATTACTAGCAATACAATATTCTATATTATGAAGATGATGATGATTATTATATGTATTACTAGCAATACAATATTCTATATTATGAAGATGATGATGATTATTATATGTATTACTAGCAATACAATATTATATATTATGAAGATGATGATGATTATTATATGTATTACTAGCAATACAATATTATATATTATGGTGATGATTATTATTATATGTATTACTAGCAATACAATATTCTATATTATGAAGATGATGATGATTATTATATGTATTATTAGCAATACAATATTCTATTGCTCTTTCTCTGCCTTCTCAATGGAGATCTGGTGAAAGCAAAACCTTGCACAAACTTGCACCTTCCAAAAGACTCCACAAAGTATCCCAAACCCAGGAAAAAAAAAATGAGAAATGAGAGAAATAATAAACCAATTAGCACTTACTTTTGGGAGGGTCCCCCATGGCACCCAGGAAGGAGAGTGGGAAGATAATATCCACCATGCAGAAGGATGCCTTGAGGTGCCAAGGGGAAAAAACAGGATGCCAAAAAAGAATAATAATAATAATAATAGTAATAATAGTAATAATAATATCCGGCGCCTGCTCTGTGGAGCGGTGTGTGGCTGAAGGCAGCTGCGCCCGGAGGCTCTGACTGCCCCCCTCCCGCCCGGGAGCCCTGGATGTCCCCTACGCAGCATGACGTCAGCAGGGCCGGGACCACCCACCTGGGAGGGGAGGGGCCAAGCCCGTGACGTCAGACCCCGGGCACGGGGGGGGGGGAAGGCGGGCGCTGATTGGACGGCGCGGGAACAATGGACCAAGCAGAAGGAGGAGGAGGAGTTTCAGGCAAGAGAAGGTCCTTGCTTCTGGGTTGCTTGCTGTGAGTTTTCCGGGCTTTATAGCCATATATAGATAGATATATTTATATATAGATAGATATATCCCAGAAGCACTCTCTCCTGACATTTCGCCTGATTTTTATGGCAGAGGTTGGATAGCCATACATATATATATATATATATATATATATATAGAGGCTGCTTTATAGTCTCATATATATATATATATATATATATATATATATATATATATATATGTTCCAGAAGCACTTTCTCCTGACATTTCGCCTGATTTTTATGGCAGAGGTTGGATAGCCATATATATAGGCTGCTTTATAGTCTCTCTCATATATATATATATATATATATATATATATATATATATCCCAGAAGCACTCTCTCCTGACATTTCGCCTGATTTTTATGGCAGAGGTTGGATAGCCATACATATATATATATATATATATATATATATATATATAGAGGCTGCTTTATAGTCTCATATATATATATATATATATATATATATATATATATATATGTTCCAGAAGCACTTTCTCCTGACATTTCGCCTGATTTTTATGGCAGAGGTTGGATAGCCATATATATAGGCTGCTTTATAGTCTCTCTCTCATATATATATATATATATATATATATATATATATCCCAGAAGCACTCTCTCCTGACATTTCGCCTGATTTTTATGGCAGAGGTTGGATAGCCATACATACATATATATATATATATATATATATATATATATAGAGGCTGCTTTATAGTCTCATATATATATATATATATATATATATATATATATATATGTTCCAGAAGCACTTTCTCCTGACATTTCGCCTGATTTTTATGGCAGAGGTTGGATAGCCATATATATAGGCTGCTTTATAGTCTCTCTCTCATATATATATATATATATATATATATATATATATATATATATATATCCCAGAAGCACTCTCTCCTGACATTTCGCCTGATTTTTATGGCAAAGGTTGGATAGCCATATATATATATATATATATATATATATATATATATATATATAGATATAGGCTGCTTTATAGTCTCTCATATATATATATATATATATATATATATATATATTATATATATATATATGTTTCAGAAGCACTTTCTCCTGACATTTCGCCTGATTTTTATGGCCCAGGTTGGATAGCTCTCTCTCTCTCTATGGCCCAGGTTGGATAGCTCTCTCTCTCTCTATATATATATATATATAGTTATCCAACCTGGGCCATTACATATATATATATATATATATGCTACTTTATAGCCTGATATTTTGCCTGATTTTATGGCAGAGTTTGGATAGCCATAGATATATATAGATATAGATATATTCCAGAAGCACTCTCTCAGAACATTTCGCCTGATTTTTATGGCAGAGGTT
Organism: Anolis carolinensis; assembly: GCF_035594765.1. Classification (NCBI taxonomy): domain Eukaryota; kingdom Metazoa; phylum Chordata; class Lepidosauria; order Squamata; family Anolidae; genus Anolis; species Anolis carolinensis. The sequence continues at coordinate 21,893,689 of NW_026943822.1, read as the reverse complement.
GGATAGCCATATATATATATATATATATATAACCATATAGCTTTATAGCTCTCTCTCTCTCTCTCTCTCTCTCTCTCTCTATATATATATATATATATATATATATATATATTCCAGAAGCACTTTCTCTTGACATTTCACCTGATTTTTATGACAGAGGTTGGATAGCCCCATATATAGATATAGATATATACATGTATTCCAGAAGCACTCTCTCCTGACATTTTGCCTGATTTTCATGCCAGAGGTTGGATAGCCATACATATAGATATAGATATAGATATATTCCAGAAGCAATCTCTCCTGACATTTCACCTGATTTTTATGGCAGAGGTTGGATAGCCATATATAGATATAGATATATTCCAGAAGCACTCTCTCCTGACATTTCACCTGATTTTTATGGCAGAGATTGGATAGCCATATATATATATATATATATATATATATATATATATATATATACACACACAGTAGAGTATCACTTATCCAACATTCGCTTATCCAACGTTCTGGATTATCCAATGCATTTTTGCAGTCAATGTTTTCAATATATCGTGATATTTTGGTGCTACATTCGTAAATACAGTAATTACTACATAGCATTACTGCATCTTGAACTACTTTTTCTGTCCAATTTGTTGTATAACATGATGTTTTGGTGCTTGATTTGTAAAATCATAACTTAATTTGATGTTTAATAGGTTTTTCCTTAATCCCTCCTTATTATCCAACGTATTCGCTTATCCAACTGTTCTGCCAGCCCGTTTATGTTGGATAGGTGAGGCTCTACTGTATATATATTCCAGAAGCACCCTGGACATTATTCCACAGATATATGAACCCAAGCAGCCAGGCTTTGAAGCTGCAAGGCCATTCAATGCTAATCAAGCTGGCTAATGGACATATATAAACCCCACTTGCTTAGTTTCCAACAGACTTCACAACCTAGGAGAGCCCAAGTTTACCTATATTTGATCTACACTGTATAATTAATGTAGTTTGGCACCGCTTTGCAATGCAGAACTGTCACGGTTGTATCCTTTTCCTCAATCTATTTGGATTTGTTTTTGGGTCTATTTTACACTCTTATCCTTCTTAATTTTCCCCCTTCTTGCTTGCAATGTGGTGAAACCCGGTTCAAGCTGCATTATTATTATTATTATTATTATTATTATTATTATTATTATTATTGCTATTACTATAATCATCATCTCCGATCCAATTAGCCATTTGGAGCAGACTGCGACATAACTAGATCAATCCAGAATCAGATTAATATCCAATCCATAATCACATTAATCACAATCTGTCCATAATTAGCCATCAGATAATCCCATTGGACAGGAGGTGCCAGCCACGATCCCATTATCTCATTAATTATCTATTTTCAGTATGGATCGCACAGGGCGGTAACAGAAGGGGGGAAAAATCCTAATAGAAAACACAAGAAAATAAATCGATTTTTCCTTTTCGATATAATAAGCACTTTCCTGAAAGAGAAATCTAAAATTCAATATATTTGAAAAAGAAAGGGATGTATAGCTCTGGGATGTATAGTTCACCTGCAATCCAAGCTCACTCTGAACTCCACCAAAGATGGAATTGGACCAAACTTGGCGAACAAAACAGACATGACCAGCAAAAAATACTGGATGTCTTTGGAGGGATTTATGGGAGTTGTAGTTCACCCAGAGCACAGTATGGACCCAAACAATGATGGATCTGGACCAAACTTGGCATGTAAACCTGATATATATACCCAGATTAGAATACTGGTGGGGTTTGAGGGGAATTGACCATTCATCATTCACTGCACCCTCACAGTGATATTGACCGGCTATATCTGCCTAGAAGATCAGGGGGCAGAGGACTCTTACAAGTCAAACAAGCAGTCAAAGAAGAAGAACATGCCCTGGCAGAAGATGTAAAGCAAAGTGAAGAACCTGCTTTGATTGAAGTCAAAAATCAGAAACTCCTCAAAGCACGGCAGACAAAAAAAAAAATCAGTACAAGAAAACCGCACTACAAACTAGAGCTGACAGCTGGCACAACAAAACATTGCATGGAAAGTTTCTTGACAAAATTGAAGGAAAAGCTGAGAAGAAGAAGGCCTGGCTCTGGCTCACAAATGGGACCCTGAAGAAGGCGACAGAAGGCCTGATCCTTGCAGCCCAGGAGCAAGACATCAGGACAAAGGCAATTCAGGCCAAGAACGAAAAATCAGCTGATGACCCAAAATGCAGACTGTGCAAGGAAGCCGACGAAACCATGGATCATCTCCTCAGCTGCTGTAAGAAAATCGCACAGACAGACTACAAACAGAGGCACAACTATGTGGCCCAAAGGATTCATTGGAACTTATGCCTCAAGTTCCACCTCCCAGCAGCGAAGAACTGGTGGGATCACAAACCTGCAAAAGTCTTGGAAAATGAGCACGCAAAGATACTGTGGGACTTCCGAATCCAGACTGACAAAGTTCTGGAACACAACACACCAGACATCACAGTTGTGGAAAAGAACAAGGTTTGGATCATTGATGTTGCCATCCCAGGTGACAGTCGCATTGACGAAAAACAACAGGAAAAACTCAGCCGCTCTCAGGACCTCAAGATTGAACTTCAAAGACTCTGGCAGAAACCAGTGCAGGTGGTTTATCAATGATATTATTATCAACAATGTCTATTGTTTCCAAATGCCGGCGGAGATCTTTTGACACGGCACGACAAAATTACGATCTGTCAACTGCAAAAGGCCACCCGACTGGGATCTGCGCGCATCATCCGAAAATACATCACACAGTCCTAGACACTTGGGAAGTGTTTGACTTGTGGTTTTGTGATATGAAATCCAGCATATCTATCTTGTTTGCTGTGTCATAATATAATAATAATAATAATAATAATAATAATAATAATAATAATAATAATCTCGACTCCTATATTAGTCTTTTGAGCAAGATGTTGAACTTTGCATCGCTCCTTCAAAGCCAGGATCCATCCAACTCCCATCACTCCATTGCATTGAACCAAGGCAGTTCAAGTGACATCAAACTGCATTAATTCTACTGTGTAGACGTATCCAAAGTCAGATGGATTCATTGTCTTACCGACATCATATAGAGCTATTTTACAACCCAAATATCTGAATTTCCTTTGTTCGAAGACCAGGCCTTCCTTTCTCCACCTTTGGTTCAGATTCTTTGCAAATAACCCACATACTGTAATATTTTTTTCCGTGGCAGCCATAACAGATGTTTGTGCAATTAAAACACGTTTTTCCCAGCAGTGTGCTAAGCAGGTTTGGATTCTTCGACTGTTATTGGATTTTCTCAGCTTAAGCAGATGAATCCGTCCAATTCGTTGTAAGGCAAATTGGGAAAAGGAGGAGATTGATAGAGGCTGGAAAAGGTGCAATTATTATTATTATTATTATTATTATTATTATTATTATTATTATAGTTTACAAGATGCTATTACTCTCTGGACACAGGTTCGAATCCGGAGAGTGGAGTGAGCGTCCGCTGTTAGCCCCAGCTTCGGCCAACCTAGCAGTCCGAAAACATGCCAATGTGAGTAGATCAATAGGTACTGCTTTGGAGGGAAGGTAAGGGCGCTCCATGCAGTCATGCTGGCCACATGACTTTGGAGGTGTCTATGGACAATGCCGGCTCTTCGGCACCAACCCTCAGAGTCAGATACGACTGCACTTAATGTCAAGGGAAAACATTTACCTTTACATATATCTATATATATAAAAGAGTGATGGCATCACGGCGACCCACAAAACAACAAAACTACAGGCCCCCCAACCTCGAAATTTGACAACACAACCCTTCATCCACGCCTCTAGGTTGATACAACAAAAAGAAAAGAAAAATAAAGTCCTAATTAGAGAGAGAGGAATAATTGCTTTTATCCAATTGCTGCCAGTTAGAAGGCTAAGCTCCTCCAACTTGGTCTCCTAGCAACCCAATAAAAAATAATAAAAAACACTAAAAAATAATTAAAAACACTAAAAAATTAATACAATAAAATACTATAACAGAAAATAACTAAAAATAATACAAGAAAATAATAAAATATAATAAAAAGATAACTTACAATAAAATTTATTTAAAAAAATACAAATAACGTCAAATAAAAATGACACAATTTTTAACCAATACCACCACCACTTTGCCACAGCAACGCGTGGCCAGGCACAGCTAGTATATATATATATATATATATATATATAATTACAATGTTTTAAATTCATTGATGTAAAACATTGTCAAGAAACACAAACACACACATATATAGCACACCATAGGGTATAATTGCATCTTCAAGACAATTTCTAATGCGTGCAAAGGGGTAGATTTTGAGAGATTACTTTGGGCATAATAAATAATATAATATATATAATATTCTCCCCCCTGAAATGATTAGCACGGCCGTCCTATGGAATATATACCATCCCAATGCCTTCAAAAGGTAGTACAGTACTTTCCAAACTTTACCCCATAGACTTTACATGATTTTAAATATATATTTATTTTTTGACTGTTTTAAACCGTGAACAGCTTTGCGCTGGTTCTAAGCCAAAAGGCCCCTAATTGGCTCAAGGGAGCTAATTTTCTTGGCAGCCTTTCCCATGTCAGATTTGGGCTCATTTGGTTATTTAAAGAAGGCCAAAAAAAAAGAAGCCCAAAGACCCTCAACCTGTTTTATTTCTCATTAGCGGCTTGATAACCCCCGGAACGCAAAATAATAAAATCCTTCTGCTTCATCGCCCTGGAAGCTGATATTTTTGTTGGAAGCTTAGCGTCAGATTAAAAATAAGGGGGAGGTTTTAATGAGCGAAACACATGGTAATTAATAACGAAGTTAAGTATGGAAGGGGGTTGAGATAGAAGGGTATGGCTTGGGCCATACTGAAAATAATTCAATTTCAATTGAGCCATATCATTCCTATGTGTCTACACCAGGCATGGGCAAACTTTGGACTACAACTCCCACAATTCCTAACAGCCTCAGACCCTTTTCTTTCCCCACTCAACCGCTTAAGCTCAGTTCCACATCACCACATACTTAACCCTTTGGTAGATGTGTGTCCTATGACCACATGTTCATTAGAATTGTATTGTTGTGGCTCAGCCTGAGCCTGACATTGGCCCACTTGCTCTGTCAGAAGACTCTGATTTTAGGCCTGAAATGCAGCTACCTTTGCTTGAGTTTGTTCCAGCAGAGGATTCTGGAATTGGAGATGAGATGGCTGTAAATAGGCATCCACATTCATATTCCCAGTCAAGGCCAGTTCAGCTAGATGGGCATGCCAGTCTGGAGGAGAATGATGTGTTTGACAGAAGGGAGTTATTCACCCAGGGAAGAAGTCAGAGCAAATGTTTACGGAGGAGTAGACACCTGTTTCTGAGCAGCTTTCCCGTGAGAGGAATAGTTCTCCCAAGAAATAATAGCCTTGAAATCTCCTTAAATACTTGGTGCTTCCTCAACTTTGCATTTCAAGAGAGGAAGATCTCTGCCTTCATGTCCTGGGAGTCGTATTGCCGTGGACATTCAAGCCAAGTTCTTGCCTTGTTTACTTTGGAATCCAGTTGGTTTCTCCTGTGCTCTTGGATTATAATTACTTTGGACTACATTTGGAGTTGGTTTTGTACTCCAGCCTTGCTTCTTGTGGCGTCTTGTTTGTTTCATGCCTTGGAATCAAGTCCTGTGTGGATTACTCTAGTTGCTTCTTGAGGGACTAAGTACAAGTTCCAGTTTGGACTACAATCTTGAGTGACTTTCTTGGATTCCTGCTTAAAGACTGGTGGATTTATCCTTTGCTTTGACTCTGAACTTTGTTTGCTTGTGCATATTTATAATCATAGAATCATAGAATCATAGAATCATAGAATAGTAGAGTTGGAAGAGACCTCAAGGGCCATCTAGTCCAACCCCCCGCTAAGAAGCAGGAAATCGCATTCAAAGCACCCCCGACAGATGGCCATCCAGCCTCTGCTTAAAAGCCTCCAAGGAAGGAGCCTCCACCACAGTCCGGGGGAGAGAGTTCCACTGCCGAACAGCCCTCACAGTGAGGAAGTTCTTCCTGATGTTCAGGTGGAATCTCCTTTCCTGTAGTTTGAAGCCATTGTTCCGTGTCCTAGTCTGCAGGGCAGCAGAAAACAAGCTTGCTCCCTCCTCCCTATGACTTCCCCTCACATATTTGTACATGGCTATCATGTCTCCTCTCAGCCTTCTCTTCTGCAGGCTAAACATGCCCAGCTCTTTAAGCCTCTCCTCATCGGGCTTGTTCTCCAGACCCCTTGATCATTTTAGTTGCCCTCCTCTGGACGCTTTCCAGCTTGTCAGCATCTCCCTTCATCTGCAGTGCCCAAAACTGGACACAGTATTCCAGGTGTGGTCTGACCAAGGCAGAATAGAATAAGGGGGAGCAGGACTTCCCTGGATCTAGACGTTATTCCCCTATTGATGCAGGCCAAAATCCCATTGGCTTTTTTAGCTGCCGCATCACATTGTAGGCTCATGTTTAACTTGTTGTCCACGAGGACTCCAAGATCTTTTTCGCACACACTGCTGTCAAGCCAGGCCTCGTCCCCCATTCTGTATCTTTGATTTCCATTTTTTCTGCCGAAGTGAAGTATCTTGCATTTGTCCCTGTTGAACTTCATTTTGTTAGTTTCGGCCCATCTCTCTAGTCTGTCAAGATCGTTTTGAATTCTGCTCCTGTCTTCTGGAGTGTTAGCTATCCCTCCGAGTTTGGTGTCATCTGCAAACTTGATGATCGTGCCTTCTAACCCTTCGTCTAAGTCGTTAATAAAGATGTTGAACAGAACCGGGCCCAGGACGGAGCCCTGCTTGTGGCACTCCACTTGTCACTTCTTTCCATGATGAAGACGACGCATTGGTGAGAATCACCCTTTGGGTTCGTTCACTTAGCCAATTACAGATCCACCTAATCTTCAATAAACAGCTTGTTGGCTATATTCTGGGATCCAGTGTGGTTTCAAGGTGCCTATGCAGTCTTGGGGTGCGACACGTATTTTCCACTAGTTTTACACAATGAGGTTACAACCCAATGCAACCTTATCTAACAGTGCATTATCTACCCAACAATTTGAACAAAGTCACACTCTCTCAGCCTCAGAGGAAGCCACTCTATTCTGCCTTGGGTAGACTTCACCTGGAGAACTGTCTCCGTTTTCTGGGCATCACAATTCAAAAAGGAGATGGACAAGATAGAAGGTGCCCATATCAAAATAGTCCTAGTTCTAGATGCCAAGAATCCATCTTAGGAAGTTGGACGTGTTTTACTTGGAGAAGACAGAGGTGACATGCCAGCCATCTTTAGATATCTTGGGGAACATCATGAAGAAGATGGGCCAAGCTTGACTTCTGTTGCTTTGAAGACCAGAAGATGAACAAATAGCTTCAACTACCTGAAGATATGGAGAAGGTGGAGCAACACTCTCTCGGCATGATAGGAAGTCACCTTCTTCTTCTTGGATCAGGGTTCACCTGAGATACCACAATTCAAGAAGGAGATGCACAGGGTGGAAGGTGTCCAGAGAAATGGTCCAAGGTCTGGAAAGCAATGAATCCCTCTGAGAAACAGTTTAGGGAGTGGGACACGTTTTGCTTGGAGAAGAGAAGACTGAGAGGTGACATGCCATCTATCTTTGAATATCTAAAGGAATATAATGGAGAAAATTGAGTGAAGTTGTCTTCTCCTGCTCCGGAAACAAGAACACAAACTAATAGAGTCATATTTCTGAAAGGACATCATGGAGAAGATGGAGAGAACTTATCTTCTGATGCTCTAAAGACCAGAACACGAACCCATACATTGAAATATATGAAGGGACGTCATGGAGAAGATGGACCATGCTTGTCTTCTGTTGGTTTGAAGACCAGAACACGAACCCATACATTGAAATATATGAAGGGACGTCATGGAGAAGATGGACCATGCTTGTCTTCTGTTGGTTTGAAGACCAGAACACGAACCCATACATTGAAATATATGAAGGGACGTCATGGAGAAGATGGACCATGCTTGTCTTCTGTTGGTTCGAAGAACAGAACATGAACCAATACTTTCAAATATATGAAGGGACGTCATGGAGAAGATGGACCAAGCCTGTCTTCTGTTGCTTTGAAGACCAGAACACGAACCCATACATTGAAATATATGAAGGGATGTCATGGAGAAGATGGACCAAACTTGTCTTCTGTTGCTTTGAAGACCAGAACACGAACCCATACATTGAAATATATGGACATTATGGAGAAGATGGACCAAGCTTGTCTTCTGTTGCTTTGAAGACCAGAACACGAACCCATACATTGAAATATATGAAGGGATGTCATGGAGAAGATGGACCAAGCTTGTCTTCTGTTGCTTTGAAGACCAGAACACGAACCCATACATTGAAATATATGGACATTATGGAGAAGATGGACCAAGCTTGTCTTCTGTTGCTTTGAAGACCAGAACACGAACCCATACATTGAAATATATGAAGGGACGTCATGGAGAAGATGGACCAAGCTTGTCTTCTGTTGCTTTGAAGACCAGAACACGAACCCATACATTGAAATATATGGACATTATGGAGAAGATGGACCAAGCTTGTCTTCTGTTGCTTTGAAGACCAGAACACGAACCCATACATTGAAATATATGAAGGGACGTCATGGAGAAGATGGACCAAGCTAGTCTTCTGTTTCTCTAAAGACCAGAACATGAACCCATGCTTTCAAATATATGAAGGGATGTTATGGAGAAGATGGACCAAGCTTGTCTTCTGTTTCTCCAAAGACCAGAACATGAACCAATACTTTCAAATATATGAAGGGACGTCATGGAGAAGATGGACCAAGCTTGTCTTGTGTTTCTCCAAAGACCAGAACATGAACCAATACTTTCGAATATATGAAGGGACATCATGGAGAAGATGGATTCCACCTAGAAGTCAGAAAAAGCGGAATAGATTTTCTCAGATGGCGGAGGAGTCTTTGTCTTGAGAGGCCTTCAAACAAACCCAAGATGGACATCTTACGGGACGTTTTGTGCCTTTCTTACTGGCAGAATCGGCTGAATTCAACGGCCTTTGCGACTCGTTCTGTGGTTCTTTGATTCCATATCCCTTCATTTAAAAACAGAAGGTAACTCATAACCGGAACGTAAGCTCCGAGGAGGAACGTGTAGCCCTTTGTACCAAACCATCAAGCGTATCGCATTTCCCTTTTTCGAAATGGATTGACACAAACACCTTCCCCGACTTACTGCTTTCCAGATGTCTGGGATTACGGCGCTGATCCCATATATTTGCAGGTATACGGAGTAGTTCAGCGTGTGCCAAAATGCGGTCTTTCTCTTTCTCTGCGTCATGATATCTTTCTCAAAAGAAGGGGACTTTTATGGCCCAAAGATTGCCATTAATTGATTTCTGGTTCGCAAAGGAGATGGATGTGCGCGTCTCAGAATCCATATGGTTCCACGCGTCTCGATCCCATCGATTGGCAATTAAGGACAGATGCATTCAGTGCGCCTCTTGTCAAAATGTTTGCAGCGACGTTCACTTTTGCATGTTTTCGAACTGCTGGCTTGGCCGAAGCTGGGGCTAACAGTGGGAGCTCACCCTGCTCCATTGTCTGTAGACACCTCCAGAGTCATGTGGCCACTGGCATGACTACGTGGAGCACCGTTACCTTCCTTCTGGAGCAGTACCTATTCATCTACTCACACTTGCATGTTTTCGAACTGCTAGGTTGGCAGAAGCTGGGGCTATCCGTGGGAGCTCACCCCTCTCCGTTGTCTGTAGACACTTCCAAGGCTATGTGGCCACTGCTATGACTGCACGGAGCGCCGTTACCTTCCCGCCGAAGTGGCGCCTATTCATCTACTCACACTTGCATGTTTTCGAACTGCTAGGTTGGCAGAAGCTGGGGCCAACAGTGGGAGCTCACCCTTCTCCATTGTCTGTAGACAGTGGTCATGTGGCCACTGGCATAACTACATGGAGTGCCATTACCTTCCTGCCGGAGCGGTACATATTGATCTACTCACAATTGCATGTTTTCGAACTGCTAGGTTGGCCGAAGCTGGGGCTAACAGTGGGAGCTCACCTCGCTCCATTGTCTGTAGACACCTCCAAGGCCATGTGGCCACTGGCATGACTACATGGAGCGCCATTACCTTCCCGCCGGAGTGGAACCTATTCATCTACTCACACTTGCATGTTTTCGAACTGCTAGGTTGGCAGAAGCTGGGGCTAAAAGTGGGAGCTCACCCCGCTCCATTGTCTGTAGACACCTTCAAGATCATGTGGCCGGCATGACTGCAAGGAGCGCAGTTATTATTGTACTCTATTAATGTTGCTACTATTACACTTATTTTACTCTATTTTATTATTATTATTATTACATTTATTATTTCACTCTGATCTTATTATTATTACATTTAATATTTTACTCTATTATTACTTGCATTATTTTCCTGTATTTATTATTATTATTACATGTATTATTTTACTCTATTATTATTACTTGAATTATTTCCCCGTATTTATTATTATTATTACATGTATTATTTTACTCTATTTATTATTACTTGCATTATTTCCCTGTATTTATTATTATTATTATTATTATTATTATTATTATTATTATTATTACATGTATTATTTTACCCTATTATTATTACTTGCATTATTTCTCTGTATTTATTATTAGTATTATTACATGTATTATTTTACTATATTTATTATTACTTGCATTATTTCCCTGTATTTATTATTATTATTACATGTATTATTTTACTCTATTATTATTGCTTGCATTATTTCCCTGTATTTATTATTATTATTCCATGTATTATTTTACTCTGTTTATTATTACTTGCATTATTTCCCTGTATTTATTATTATTATTACATGTATTATTTTACTCTATTTATTATTACTTGCATTATTTCCCTGTATTTATTATTATTATTACATGTATTATTTTACTCTATTATTATTGCTTGCATTATTTTCCTGTATTTATTATTATTATTATTATTATTATTACATGTATTATTTTACTCTATTATTATTACTTGCATTATTTTCCTGCTTTTATTATTATTATTACATGTATTATTTTCCTGTATTTATTATTATTATTACATGTATTATTTTACTCTATTATTATTACTTGCATTATTTTCCTGTTTTTATTATTATTATTACATGTATTATTTTCCTGTATTTATTATTATTATTACATGTATTATTTTACTCTATTATTATTAAAAGGATACATAAGCACATTGACATTGAAGAAGATGAGAATCATGATTTGATCAGAGTTGGACACTCATATCTTAAATTTGAAATTTATGTAAATATTCAAAAACATTTAACCTACTGATGCCTCAATTGATGTAATTTTATTGGTATCTATTTTTATTTCTGAAATTTACCACCCTCGGCTTATACTGGAGTCAATGTTTTCCCAGTTTTTTTTTGTGGTAAAATTAGGTGCCTCGGCTTATATTCGGGTCGGCTTATATTCGAGTATATATGGTATATTTTGGATTCTGGGACCCTTTATGGGCAAAACCCATGCAGCCTTTGGAAGTGGCTCCGTTGTCGGATTTGCTTTCTCACCGCATTCCCCTTTAATCATTTTCATCTTGCCCCGTGAAACCCAAATCCAAAGATGCTCGGTCCTTTCAAAAACCTCTGGAAGGTCGTAAATCCCGCCGAAAAGAGCTTCCAAAAACCCGAAATGGGCTTTAATGGGGGGCTGGCCTTGCGTCTGGGGACGGGGCGTTGGTTGAAGGCCTAGTAAACCTGTCTTTGCAGAACGAGCAGAGGAGAGCCAGACCACGGGCAGGTAAAACTGGATTTTAAAGGGAAAAAAAGAAGCCAAATGCCATGTCTGGTCTTTCCAACCACCTCCGGACAGATGAACCAAAGGGCCTCTTCCGCCCAGAGATTTATTATATGTTCCACGTAGGTATAAATGTGGGTTTGGCACCATAAAAGCGCCCGCTTTTCCAGAAATAATCAAAACAAAAACCCAACTTGTTCCAATTTGCAGAGCTTTCCAGACAGTAGATAAAGAACACTCGGAAACAGGAGAACTCCAGACAGCAAACAATCAAGTGCCAGTGAACAAACTCCCAAACAGAGGGTGCCTCCAGGCAACAAAGGCCAGGCTACCCTAAAGCACTTTAGAACTATACTATTGCACTTTAGCTTAAGTGGCCCCTCCATGCTATCCCCTCCACCAACCTGGATGGTCCTTTTTATCTTATTTTATTTTTTAACTGATTATATATGTCAACTGAGTTTTTAATGTAATGTTTCGTTTAAAGTAATTGTTTTATATTACTGTCGATTTTACTGTCTTTATTGCAAGATGTTTTAACTGTTTTACTTGTCCTGTATTTTCGGGCTTTTGTCCCGTGTTAGCTGCCCCGAGTCCCTGCCGGGAGATGGTGGCGGGATAGAAAAATAAATATTATTATTATTATTATTATTATTATTATTATTATTATTATTATTTTATGACACAGCAAACAAGATAGATATGCTGGATTTCATATCACAAAATCACAAGTCGAACACTTCCCAAGTGTCTAGGACTGTGTGATGTATTATTATTATTATTATTATTATTATTATTATTATTATTATTATTATTATTTTACCCTCACTGATTGACTGCAGCTGCAAGGCTACTCAATGCTAATCAAGCTTGCTAAATTCATACTAACTTCAACAGGCAAGGGTTCTTTTTCCCATCCTGGACATTATGCCACAGAGATATATACACTCCACTTGCTTCACTGCCAACAGAACTTCTGAATATGCCATTAGCCAAAGATGCAGGTGAAACGTCAGGAGAGAGTGCTGCTGGAATATGACCATACAGCCCGAAAAACTCACAGCAACCCAGTGACGCGGAGATTTATCTATTATACAATCTACTTGCTTCACTGCCAACAGAACCTCTGAATATGCCATTAGCTACAGATGCAGGTAGAACGTCAGGAGAGAATGCTGCTGTAATATGACCATACAGCCCGAAAAACTCACAGCAACCCAGTGACGCGGAGATTTATCTATTATACACTCCACTTGCTTCACTGCCAACAGAACCTCTGAATATGCCATTAGCTACAGATGCAGGTAGAACGTCAGGAGAGAATGCTGCTGTAATATGACCATACAGCCCGAAAAACTCACAGCAACCCAGTGACACAGAGATTTATCTATTATACACTCCACTTGCTTCACTGCCAACAGAATTTCTGAATATGCCACTAGCCACAGATGCAGGCGAAACGTCAGGAGAGAGTGCTGCTGGAATATGACCATACAGCCCGAAAAACTCACAGCAACCCAGTGACGCGGAGATTTATCTATTATACAATCTACTTGCTTCACTGCCAACAGAACCTCTGAATATGCCATTAGCTACAGATGCAGGTAGAACGTCAGGAGAGAATGCTGCTGTAATATGACCATACAGCCCGAAAAACTCACAGCAACCCAGTGACACAGAGATTTATCTATTATACACTCCACTTGCTTCACTGCCAACAGAACCTCTGAATATGCCATTAGCTACAGATGCAGGTAGAACGTCAGGAGAGAATGCTGCTGTAATATGACCATACAGCCCGAAAAACTCACAGCAACCCAGTGACGCAGAGATTTATCTATTATACACTCCACTTGCTTCACTGCCAACAGAACTTCTGAATATGCCACTAGCCACAGATGCAGGTGAAACGTCAGGAGAGAGTGCTGCTGGAATATGACCATACAGCCCGAAAAACTCACAGCAACCCAGTGACACGGAGATAAGATATATCTATTATACACTCCACTTGCTTCACTGCCAACAGAACTTCTGAATATGCCACTAGCCACAGATGCAGGTGAAACGTCAGGAGAGAGTGCTGCTGGAATATGACCATACAGCCCGAAAAACTCACAGCAACCCAGTGACACGGAGATAAGATATATCTATTATACACTCCACTTGCTTCACTGCCAACAGAACTTCTGAATATGCCACTAGCCACAGATGCAGGTAGAATGTCAGGAGAGAGTGCTGCTGGAATATAACAATACAGCTCAAAAAACTCACAGCAACCCAGTGATTTGTTTTGTTTGTTTTAGTGGCACAGGGTTCTGGCAATGGGACCGTCTTTCCCTCGATGTACTGAATCCAGGCCTGTAATAATGGATCCAAAAATCCCTTTTACTGTTGTGTCTGCATCCAGGTCACTTTGACCGTATTGGCTTCAAGACGTGTCAAATTTCAGAATCTTGGATCTGTTTGCTTGCACATCTGGTTGAGAAAGATGCACTTTTTCGGCGTTAATAAATAACGTCCCCATGACATCACGTTAACCTAGCATCCAAATGTGAACACTGGCCTACCTCGCGAGGTTGTCGTCCTGAACTGTACAGATAGGGAAGATCCAGTATAAAATGCAAATTTTAAGTTTACATTTCATTTTTGTCCTATTTATGTGTGTACATGTGGGTAAATATGTATGTGTGTGCGTATTTATATGTGTGTATATTTGTATACAGTACAGTCTCACTTATCCAACATTCTGGATTATCCAACGCATTTTTGTAGTCAATGTTTTCAATATAACGTGATATTTTGGTGCTAATTTTGTAAATACAGTAATTACAACTTAACATTACTGTGTATTGAACTACTTTTTCGTCAAATTTGTTGTATAACATGATGTTTTGGTGCTTAATTTGTGAAATCATAACCTATTTTGATGTTTAATAGGCTTTTCCTTAATCTCTCCTTATTATCCAACATATTCGCTTATCCAACGTTCTGCCAGCCCGTTTATGTTGGATAAGCGAGACTCTACTGTATATATGTTTGTGTATATATGGATGTTTGTATATATGTATATGTGCATATGTATATATGTGTGTATGTATAATATGTAAAGATATATAAATTATCTGTATCTATCTATCTATATGTCTTTTAATTGTTAATTGAGTTGTACTTCCCATCTCAAGCTGTCGGGAGAGGCAAATAAATACAGTTTATTATTATTATTATTATTATTATTATTATTATATTATTTTTATTGTTTCCTCCATCTCAAATAGTTATTCATTTAAGTTTGCGAACCCTTAATGGAAGAAGAGCCAGGTAAGAGATCTCTTTGCTGCATGTGACAACAACAACAACAATAATAATAATAATAATAATAATTTGTTGTGTCCCTTGTTTTGTTGACAAGGGAAACTTTGTTAGGGAAACAATAGCATCTTTTATGTGTTGTGGAAGGCTTTCATGGCTGGAATCACAGGGTTGCTGCAAGTTTTCCGGGCTGTCTGGCCATGTTCCAGAAGCACTTCCTCCTGACGTTTTGCCCACATCTATGGCAGGCATCCTCAGAGGTGGTGAGGATGCCTGCCAAGTGGGATTTATGTATCTGAAGAATATAACAACACAGAGAAGCCACTGAAATCCACAAGCATATGGGGAATTTCAACAGAAAGGAGGAAACCGTGAAAATGAACACAATCCGGCTGCCAATATTTTTTTTTAAAAAACTCTAAAATCAGGACAGTAAATAGAAAAAAGCAACACTCAGAAAACTGGGGAATTCCAGACAGGAAACAATCAGGGCCAGCTAACACTTCGTAACAGAGGATTTCCCCCAGGCAGGAAGCAGCCAGGTTCTGAAGCTGCAAGGCCATTCAATGCTAATCAAAATGTCCAATTGCAACTGTCACACATGGGAGTTCTTTTTTTCCCATTCCGGAGATATAGAAAACCCCACTTGTTTAGTTTCCAACAGACTTCACAACTTTCTAGGGATGCCTGCCAAAATTTTAATCTTCCCTCCCCGCTCTCTGATTGGCTGGCGCTGCCAGCCAATGAAAAGCAAGTGTGGGCGGGGCGATGAAAAAAAGAGGAGGAGGCGGAGAGAATATCAGCCTCCTTTTTTTCCGATTGGCCGTCGCTGCCAACCAATGAAAATCGAGGCATCGCACGAGACAGCGGAGGGCTCCTCCCTTTTTTTGGGGAAATCTCGCGAGGGAGGGGGGAGAAAGTCTCGCGAGATGTCCCCCTCGGCGTCTTTCGTGAGGTGAAAAGTCCACACTCGGGACGAAGGCGGCGGAGCCATGTTGGGGGCAATTCTCTGGCGGCGGAGAGCGGTGAGTGGGGAAGCCAGCCTGCCCGCCCGCCCACGGTCTCACGGCCCACGCCGAGAGGGAGGCCTCGCCCGCCTCCAGGCCCGGAAACAACAACCCCGCAGAGTAGGCCGCACGCCGACCAGGCCCTCAGCCTCACAACAGGCCGCTTGTGTGAAGTCCAGAAGGGCCGGAGACAGACAGGCTTATCATAATAATAATAGTAATATACATTTTTTAAATTATATAAATATAATTTATTTATAATATTACAGTATAAATATAATACAATATTATAATATAAATACAATATAATACATTATTTTAATAATATAATACATTGATAATATTGCAATATAAGACATTATTTAATTATATAAATACAGTATTACAATAAAATTATAATATAAATATAATACATTGATAATATTACAATATAAATATAATACATTATAATATAAATACAATATAATGCATTAATTTAATTATATAAATATAATGTATTCTTTTAATTATATAATATAAATATATAATACATAATAATAATATATAAATATATTACATTATTTTAATTAAGTAAATATAATACAGTATTACAATAAAATTATAATATAAATATAATACATTGATAATATTACAATATAAATATAATACATTATAATATAAATACAATATAATGCATTAATTTAATTATATAAATATAATGTATTCTTTTAATTATATAATATAAATATATAATACATAATAATAATATATAAATATATTACATTATTTTAATTATGTAAATATAATACAGTATTACAATAAAATTATAATATAAATATAATACATTGATAATATTGTAATATAAGTATAAAACATAATATAAATACAATATAATATATTATTTAATTATATAAATATAATATATTTTAATTATATAATATAAATATAATACAGTATTACAATAAAATTATATAAACATTGATAATATTACAATATAAATATAATACATTATTATAATATAAATATAAGATAGTATTACAATAAAATTATAATATAAATATAATACATTGATAATATTGCAATATAAATATAATACAATATTATAAATACAATATAATACATTTTAATTATATAAATATAATATATTATCTTAATTATTTAATATAAATACATTAATAAAATTATAATATTATTTATTTATTAGCGACATTTATATCCCGCCCTTCTCACGCCGAAGGGGACTCAATATATTATAATATAATACATTATAATAATATAAATATATAATAATTAATAATAATGATATAAATATAATACATTATTTATAAGTACAATATAATACATTATTTTAGTAATATAAATATAATACATTGTTATAATATGATAATTATAATAACAATAACAGCAACAATAACAGTCTTACATCCCGCCCCATTTCCCTGAGTGGCTTACATGGGTACCAAACCCAGTAAAATGAAATTAAAATATAGCACCATAAAATACACTGCATTACAATTCAAAAACGTGTAAAACATCATAAGAACATAAACTTAGAATCAGAGAAATACGTTGGAAAATACACCATTATAGTGATCTGTCTGTACTTCTGCAACAAGCACTGGATTGAATTTTAAATGCCCTTTTCCCCTGCAATAACGTATATCTGGGCACTTCAGCAATACTCTGCACGTTGCCTTGTGACAGACTATCAATTTTGTCAAGTTTGGGCTTTTTGCCACAAAAGCATGGATTCATTTGTCAAACGGTGCCTACAGTCTTGTAATTTTTATAGAAAATGATGTCTGAAACATCATCAAAATACAGTTTTTGATCTATATTGGCATTAAGTAATTTGTTAGTGGTAATTCATTTCAAATGATTTTAAAATCTTATATTCCGTAGTATGATTTATTATATGTAAGATGGAATATGAAGTGCCTTACAGGAACCCATCCTGTTCTCGTCGTTGTTACAAATTGTAGTTTAAATATTTGCTCCTGTAACAAATTATATTCAACGTCTAGAGTTAGACCTCTGTGTTATGTTAATTTTCAAAAAGACAACTGAATTAATCAGTTGAAAACAAGAAAAACTTCAGGACCTAAAAGACTAGCAGGTAGTCTGGTCAAGTCCCATTGGCCTCAATAGCTTATCACAGGAGTGTGCTAAATTTCTTTACCTTACTGAAACATTTCATTTCATAATGTTCTTGATTTAAATTTATGTTAAAAATTGTTTAATGCCCCCAATTTCAAAGTAAATTTAAATCAAATAAACATGTCCAGGCACATTGCTCTTTCTAGGACCTGTGGAATTTTTCCAGTTGAAAATATTCTGGAAAATCCAGATTACTGTCAGGGAGGAGATGCTCTGGGATCAGAGGGTTGTTGTATGTTTTCCGGGCTGTACTCAAACCAATACATGGTTCTATATGCTGTGGGATCTCTCGTCTGGCTCCATGTTCTGAAACTTTCTTCTGCTGTACTGCTTCAGAGGCAAATCTGGATCTGTTATTGTATAATGGTTGCAGAGTTATCTAATGCAATGATATGACATCATTGGTTTTGTTATCCAGGCAAGTTGTTTTTGTATAGTCCTTTGAGTGTCAAAGGTGGCACAGCAGGTTAAACCGCTGAGCTGTTGAACTTGCTGACCAAAAAGTCGGTGGTTCGAATCTGGGGAGCAGGGTGAACTCCCGCTGTTATCTCCAGCTTCTACCAACCTAGCAGTTCAAAAACATGCAAAAGTAAGTATATCAATAGGTACTGCTCCAGCAGGAAGGTAACAGTGCTCCATGCAGTCATGCCCGTGGCCACATAACCTTGGAGATATTTACAGACAACGCTGGCTCTTTTGCTTAAATATGGAGATGAGCACCAACCCACAGAGTTGAACATGACTAGACTTAATGTCAGGGGGAAACCTTTACCTTTACCTTGAGTGTCAATGTTCCTATCTAATTGGAGAATATAGAACCATGTATTGCTTTGAGTAACTATTATGAGTTATCTTTGTATAATCATCTGGTGTGAATAAACCTACATTTTCCTTTCTCATCTTGTTTTAAAGGTCTTATTGCTTCATCGGTTCCAGAGCACCCTAGTAATAGCTGAACATGCCAATGAGACTCTTACGCCTATTACGTTAAATACTATCACCGCAGCCAAACGTATTGGAGGTGAAGTGTCTTGTTTAGTAGCTGGCACCAACTGTGAAAAGGTAAGCACAAGTTACATGATTTCTCTATACTAAGTTATGGGAGGAAGGAGAGCAGGTTGTGGGCTCCGGTGATCGTGTCTGACCTTCATTTGAAGATAGAATTAGCTTTCACCTTCAGTTTGGACACAAGCACCTCACTGGCATTGCCAAGCTCACGACAAGATGTTCTGCTTTCATTAGTAGTACATCGATTTGTTTGGTAAACCATTCTGAAAAAAAAAATGAATAGGCAATGCCCTCACATTGTGCACTGCTGCGTTAGACCTTTATTGTTATTCCCAGCACAATATAACTGCAAATGCTGTTTGGAAAATTTGAGAGTAGCTGTCTGTGCTTCCAAGAAACTAAAAAAAGATGATTCAGACTGAAAAGGGAATTTCTGTCTGCATTACAAATGGATTATTATATTGGCTCTGAAACATGACATTGAAAACACAAAAAACATTAAATATGAGAATGCCGTATGAATATTTAGTTTGGGCTGTAGTTTAATTGTAAGATGTTTGGGTGCAGACTTGACCCAGAAAAGATATGCATTGAAGTCTATCTGAATAGAGTTTGCTTACTTGTTTAAAAGTTATAATACAGTACTTAACCTTGTCAGTGAATAAGTGGACCAAGGTTTTGGGGAAGTTGATTTTTTTGACTAACATTTTTTGACTTCTGCATGAAGATAATAAATTACCATTATTATTTTATTTCTACCCTGCCTCCCCTCAAGGCTTGGGCGGTTTAAATAATAATTAAAACAAATAAAGATTGTAAAAATACCACAAATACACATTAAAAGTAAGTCTTTGCTGTAATCATTTTCTCCTCCAGCATGCTGTTTTGTCTGTGTGTGTGTGTGTGTGTGTGGGGGGGGGTATCCTGTTGTACTATTTATTCAAAAAGGCACTATTGCAGTCTCCAGCATCTGGTGCCTGCAATAAAGTCTTGCCTGTGCAGATGTATTCCATAATGATGCGCTTCTTGTCACAGGTGGCCCAGGAGTTGAGCAAAGTGCAAGGGGTGGCCAAAGTTCTCCTGGCCCAGCATGACGCCTTCAAGGGACTTCTGCCTGGTGAGGCTTGTTGACAAAATACTATTTGCCATTTAAGATTCCCTGCAATCAGCTTTGTGTTAGAAAACTCTGTCCGACATGTCTTATTCCCCAGAGGAGCTGACACCATTGATCCTGGCAACTCAGAAGCAGTTCAATTACACCCACATCTGTGCCGGAGCCTCTGCCTTTGGGAAGGTGAGCAGACAATAAACCCACCCCACAGACCTCTTGTTCCAGTTTCATAGGTTCTGTTGATACAACGGGTCTGTTCTATTTGGGACAAATAATTCCTTATTTATTGATTCCCGCTTTATGTACAGAGAGCTACAAGTGAGAGCCATACCAACAGGTTAAGATAATTTCAAGTAATAAAAATAACACTATGTAACAAAATTTTAAAATTTTCTGTTCCTGGTTTGAAAATGTTATTGCTTGTTTAGTTGTGCAGTCCTTACTTTGAAAGTAGTTTTTATATTCCAGAAACTTCGTTTTTGTGACTGCCACAAACTATATCAAAAGAGTTGAGACTTGATGAGATCGTCCTTGAAAAACTATAGCAAAAATGTGCTGCATGGTATCTCACAAAAACTAACATTTTTGCAGTTTAATACACTTTTTCAATTATTTTGTGATAGAACCGATTAGGAAATGATATTTATAACTCAGGAACAAAAATAGTGTTACATAGTGTAATTGAAGTAGACTGAAAACAAGTCAAACTAAGTTTAATAGATTAATACAGTTTAAAAATACTGCATACAACATTTAGAATATATCTGTAAAACCCGACAACTTTGGTAAATAGACATGTTTTCAGTCGGTGCCTATGTGAAAGCTAAAATTGCCACCAGTTAGGAGCGGGCGTTTGATAACTGAGGTGCCATGGCTGGTAAGGTACAATTCTCAAGCCTGTTTAAATAATAATCAATAAAATGGGAATATTAATGAATGAAGTTATCTGGGTTCCTAATTCATTAGCAGTTTATGTTACTAAATATATATGTTTTTAATGTTTAGAGTCTTCTTCCCAGAGTAGCAGCAAAGCTCGATGTGGCTCCTGTCTCAGACATCATTGACATTAAATCTCCTGACACTTTTGTCAGGACAATTTATGCAGGTGAGTTTTATCAGGCTGTATGTCATTCTGTAAAGAGATATAGAGGTTTGTCCAAGTGAGTGCAAACGTCACTTTGATAACAGGAACGGAGCAGCTGGAATGGCTCTTCTGACACAACTAATAGGATCATCTTTGGTACTATAGGATTGTAGTTCAAAGTCCCGAGAAACCAGATATAGCTTCTTAATTAGCAGAATCTGCTGACGTACTTCAAATGTATTGTATTTCTGTTAATGTATTTTTGATAAGATTTTGCCAACTCTCAGGCATTCAGATAGTTCTCTTTATTTAATATGGGTTACATTAGTTCTGATTGCAGCTATCCACAGGGTTATTTTTCTTAGTTAAGAGAGACATTGATACAATTATTTATAATATTTAATTGACTTTCCCTAATTATTTTGCAGCCCTTGTTTGTCTAGCCCCCATCGTGCTCGTCTGATCCTATAATTTAATTTGGACATGAAAGCATTAGCCTTTATGTCTTCTAAATTTGTTATGGCAGGATATTCTTTTTTTCCTCCATTGTCGATGTAATCCTACCCTCAGAGATTGATGGCCTGCTTATAGGTTTTGATTTGCATTCTAATAATTCCCTTTCTGAAGTAATTTGTGCTCTATTACTGGCTTTCCCCATATCTTTCTATTCCCTGATTATGTCTTTGAAAGACATTAGAAATGAGAGGAACTATATCGATCAAGTGTTTGGTAAATAATATTTAATCCATAGCCTAACCTCACTTTTCTCACTTTTTGTTCAGGATTGGTTTGCAATCCTAAGCATATTTATGGTACATTCTATCTGGAAGAAATATATATGGAAATCTGGGGGCATCAAGGTTTAGGATTGAGTGTTGATGTAATGGTAAAATGTATCTAGCAGCTGTTAGGAATTGTGGGAGTTGAAGTCCATGCCTGATTTGGATGTACACTCGTAATACATCTACTCGCCTTTTTAAATTAACAAAACCTAAAGTACTTTATAATCAGTCCTGATTTGTTGCCAGCAAATTATGGTTTATTAAGCTGTTGGACTTGATTTCTTACTCCTATCTTTGTTGAAACTTTGTGTAAAAGGTCACAGTTGTTCTTCTGCTCTCTCCAGCCCCCAGTCCCTCTTCATGGCTGTTTACTGAAATAGCATTAATGAATTATTTGAAAATTTGGAATGAGTCAGAATATTGTAGAATCTTGTAGCACCTTCGAGACTAAATTGAAGTGTGCAAGAGAGAAATAACATTTAAACCGGGGAAGGCATATATAAAAACCAAAGCCTTGGTTGGCCCACTAAATTCTATGACCTCCCAAGAAACGTGAAACTGGTTTATGTTTTGATCCTTTTAATTTTTACAGGTTAAAATAATTCTCTTTTGGCAGTGACCTTGAGTCTTCTGCTAAGAAGAGCACTTTGATGAGTTTGCAGTTGTGTTTTTCAATGTGGTTTTTTTCATTTTGTTTTAGGCAATGCTCTGTGTACAGTGAAGTGTGAGGAGAAAATAAAAGTGTTCTCTGTGCGAGGCACTTCCTTTGAGGCTGCCCCAGTGAGTGGTGGTGGGGCTAGTGTAGAAAACGGTGAGTGTTTCGCTTCTTTCATTGAAGTTATACAGTTGGGCATTCACATATGTGAATTCTGGGCTTGACTTTTGTGTGTTCTGTAGGAATCTTTATGTTCCCCCAATGCGGCTTTATGCTAAACGTCCAATGAAGAAGGGTGGGATATAAATTTAAAATAATAAGTGAAAGATAAAACTACAGAACTAGAGTGTTGTTGGCTATATTTGGGTTGAAGACTTTGCTTGAAGTATAGTGTTTAATCTTCAAGGCAGTGGTTGTAGAAGGACTTTGTACTTTCAAGACGCTTATGGAGTCTTTCTTCTATGTTTTTGATCGAAATAGTATCTGCTGCTTCGCCAGTGGGTCGATCTGAATGGATTGAACAAAAGCTGACGAAAAGCGACCGTCCAGAACTGACCAGTGCAAAGGTTGTTGTATCGGGCGGTAAGTGGTGGTTAATTAACTCAAATTGTGGTAAAAATTTCCAGGAAAGCAGAACCTTCTTCTGAAATGGAAAAAATATTGTTGTCTTATAGTTTAGAAAGACAGGAAAATGGGGAACCAGCTTATCAAATTGACAGGATGAGGAGAATAACTGAAGATGATAAGATTTATCTTTTATCAGTTTAGAGTGATACCATACGATGGATACAAGATCTTAGTTTGAGAAGTGATTTGACTTTCAAGTGTGTACAAGTGATATGTAGTACCCATAAAGGTCACACTCTCTTGGCCTTAGAGGAAGGCAATGCCAATTCTCTTCTGAACAAATACCCTGTGATATTGTCATGTTAGGGTCAACCTAAGTTGGAAACAACTTGAAGTTCTACAAAGAACTTTTTTTTACTTCATTTACTTTGTTATCTCTACCTCAGTAAGGAAGGAAATATGCAAATAGCACACCTCTCTGTTTTTAATTACTTGAAAAGAATACTTTCAGACCAATTTGCTGTGTTCTTATTCTCTATTTTTTCTCTTTGGCATTGATCATGCAGTGATGATAGGGAAGGGAAATCACGAAGTAGTAATCATGTTAGTCAAACTGGCTGAAACAAATAGCATTTCAGTTTCATACAAGGCCTGCATAACTAGACCACAAAATATTAATTATCTGGGCTGATTGAGTGAAGACAGAGCGAATATGTATACTGTGTATATGTGCAGTGTTGCAATGCTAAAAAACTGTGGTATTTTATTTTTTAAGGCCGAGGCTTGAAGAGTGGAGACAACTTTAAACTGCTTTATGACCTGGCAGATCAGTTACATGCTGCAGGTAAAAAGTGCTTTTTATTTACTGTTAGTTCACCAAATATTTTAATGCTGTTGATGCCAGTTAGAATTACTGTCTCTCCCAAGGAGTTGTGAACTTAATTTTTGGTTTATTGGGAACTGACATTTAGCAAAATGTCATAGTAGTTTTGCATATGAGAGTGAGTAAATTCACTCTGGCGTGTCTTGAGTAGAGATAAGGCTTTTCATCTCCATCTTTCTTTCCATTCCTGTGGAATTATGAGATACGGTTTGTGGTGGAAGCTCCTTCCTTGGAAGCTTTTAAACAGAGACTGGATGTCCATCTCTGAGGGTGCTTTTATTGTGCTTTTCCTGCATGGCAGGGGGTTGGACTAGATGGCCCATGTGGTCTCATCCAACACTATGATTCTATTAGATTCAACTAGAAAGAAGGGTTGGCCAAAATCCATTCCTCTGTTGCCATTTGCAAGAATAAAGGGGCATTTGGGGTGATGGATTAAGTGTCAGTTTCTTCTGTTTCTAAAATACTTCTTCTTTTTTGTTTTGATCTAGTTGGTGCTTCTCGTGCAGCTGTGGATGCAGGCTTTGTCCCCAATGACATGCAGGTTGGACAGACTGGCAAAATCGTAGCCCCGGTAAGTGTTCAAGTAGCATTGATCAGAGATATGGTTGATTCTTCCCCAGGTTTTAAAGAAGAATACCTTCTCATTGTAGCTGCTTTCCTTTGCTGCTTGGAATGGCTTTTGTGGTTGTTTCGGCTCTTTTGTTCTCTCTTTGGCATTGCCGTCTTCCCTTGCGAAAGGGAGGCTTCATGGCTTCCATTCTGGCGTGTGGTGTCATTTCCCCAGATGGAGTGGGGCTTGTCATAGTTTGCAATCGTCACCCGCATCGTGTCTGACATCACGGTGGAGTGTGAAATGGATACAGCATCAGGTGTGATGGGGAATTATTATTTTGACAGAAGATCTGCCTTTTGGGATGGACAGGGGAAACAGAATGAACTTGAAACCTTTTTCCTATCTTAGGGAATGGGACAAATAATAGTCTCAATCTAGCTCAGACATGGGCATACTTTGGTTATTGGGTTGTTGTATGTTTTCTGGGCTTTATGGACATGTTCTAGAAGTATTCTCTCCTGACGTTTCGCCCACATCTATGGCTGGCATCTATGGATGCCTGCCATAGATGTGGGCAAAACGTCAGGAGAGAATACTTCTAGAACATGGCGATACAGCCCAGAAAACATACAACAACCCTGTGAATCCGGCTATGAAAGCCTTTGACAACACTTTAGTTATTGTTTAAAAGGTCTGTTGAATCAGTGGTTGAATTATGTATTCACATGTATGCAAATGCTATTGATTTGGTGTTTACTTTGGTTGGAACTAATGCTAGGATTTAGCATGTCCTAGTAATACAGGAGAAAGTTGTATTTTATGGACCTTATTGAAGTTTCCAAGAACATGTTGACATCCAGAATTAGGGATGAAGTTTGTAACCCAGGGGAACTGGTTATTGTAACATATGAAGTATAACAAAAGTTTGTGCTTTGTTTGAAGAAAGTTTTCACTTTTGTAACAATTTGTACTTCCTCATACTTCTACATACTGCTATACTTTTACACAGTGTTACAAAGTATAAAGATAATTTCTTGCAGAGTTTACTTCAGTAGAAATTTTGTTACTAAAGGTGGAAATGACTTGGGGAAAGAATATTTTTAATCACACACACACACACACACACAAAAGAAGTCAAATTGTTTCATCAAGTGTTTTATTTGAAATTAACAATTTGCACATATAAAGTTAAACTACCAGATCAGATATGTCTTGCATAAGTAAACTAAGTAAATTATCTGCCTCTCTTTCAGATGGTGGAGGGGAGTGTTTGTTGCTGATGCCTTATTGGCGTATTTATAGACTAATAAACTGGCCCATTTGGGAATTTGGCTGGCTCTTGAGTGGAGGCTGCATTTGAGGTGGGATGGATGGAGTTTTGATTGATGATGCAGATTATCTGGCTTCATAGTTGGGAAGTGGCTGAGGTAATAGTCTAGCCAAGGGGTGGGCAATGGGGCGGGGGGGGGGGGGGATTGTTTGCCCCTCTGTTGGCTTATACCACTGTATTTTCACTGTATTGGAGCCCAGTTTTCTTTTATTATTTCACTGTGATTTTGTGCTTTCCATTTCTTCATTTTGTTCCCACTCAAAAATCATAACATACAGTTTCAACTTGTGGTTTTGTGTGCAAGTTTTACGAGGTGGTATGTGTGTCTGAATTAGTGATACTTTGATGAGGATTTTCACCTATGGAAAAGCTGAATTGAGGAACACGTGACCCCTCCAATAGTGGTTTTCTCATCCTCAGCCCTAGTACTGGAGAAAGATCACACAGTTACCCATTTGTTTCAACTCTTATACTGTTTCTGTTGATCTGAAGACAGAATTGTTTGCTTTTGGTTGTTAATGAGGAAGTTTGCAGACATTTTGAATTAAAAATATCAATAATGGGGCACTTTTTCTCTAGCACTAATGAACACAAAAAGATTAGACTTTTTTAAAGGAAGTAAGGAAGGGAATGGACTACTAAAAGAGCAATATTTGACCAATAGTCTCATCTAGTGAATCTTTTTGCATTAAGTTGGGCAGGAAGCCTGGGTACGGAGTTGTATTTTCAGTTACTAGCCTCATAATGTTGGGGCCCATGTAAACTCATAGTGGCCTATGTCTCTCTCTCCCAGAGTATATACTTTGCCCCTAGACCTGAATTCTTCCATTTCAAAGAAGTATTTGGGATGAAGGTGTGTGTTTCTCTCCATTTGAACTTTCTTGTTAACTCCAGCTAAGTCTTTTGGATCCATGCTTACGCACCTTGGAGTTTTAATGAGGAGTGTATATGTCTCACTCCTCATTAAAACTGTGGCAAATTGGGAGTTATTATCTCTGGAGTTATTATTGGCAAGCGGGTGTTTCTAAAGAATACGTTCTGTAGCAAAATTTTTGCAAATCACAACTTGGATCAACTCCATGTATTCTCAGTTTGGTATGCTTTCATTAAATCTACCCTTTTGATTAATATTACATCATGGGCCGGTGTGAGTTAACATGGTTAAGTCAGTGTTGTTAACTAGCTAAGAGTTTTGTGTTGAGAAACTGCCTGTTTTCTCTGAGCGCTTGGCAGCATTGAAAAGCCATGTTTGAATCCCAGACTTCAAAGGGCTGTTTGTATGCAGCCGGGGCTGAATTTTTAGCCTCTTTTCTCTGACTTGCGAAAAAGCCGACGACTGACAGCCCCTTTCATCCTGCATTATCCAGCGCGGCTTTTAAGTCCAAGAGAGCCGTGTTCTCAAATTGATGCTCTGCTCCTCAGGGGTTGGGGCAGAAACATTAAATTGTACTAAAATATTCATATGAGAGTGCATTTAGCTGAAAGCAATTGATGTGCTGCTCCCGGGAGAGCCCAAAAAGAAAGGAAGGGGGAAAAAACTATCGCAGTATATGGGCCTGCACTCAAGCAGACCCCCTAAGCACACTTCTTAAGAGGAATCACGTGGCTCAACTGATCAAAGGCCCCCGATAAGTTCTTAAAGGGAAAAGGATTAGAAAGGGATGGAAATGCTTGACCTGGCAGAGGAGACTTTGGTAACGTGAATGACTTCAATCCATGGGGTTTGACGAGTCCCTTCCAGGACAATAAGAGCACACCAAATGTCCGTGTTTAGAGAGGACAAAATGGCTTAATTGCCTTTGATTACATTATTGAAACCAAGAGGTCTCTGCCACGTGTTTGGACTGTAGAGCTAAGAGAGGAGCTAATGGGAAATTTACAAATCTTGCCTTGCTTGTGCTCCTTCTCTGGAACAGGATGTAGCTAAGGGTTGGCATGGCTGTGAAAAGAGGTCCAGAGATGTTGACTTCACTCTCTGTGCTTTGCATCAACCTCTTTCTCAATTTTATGGGATGTGCAGAGAGAAAGGGGCGGTGGCAATAAAAATGAAATGCACAAATCTAGGAAAAGTGATACCTGTCTTCAAAAAAAGTCCATGCGAAAGGGAGTTAGGGGTCTTTATTTTGAGAATATTGAATGCAGAGATGAGACTACATCTTCTAAGTCCCCTTTATGTCTGTTTCCCCCCCCCCCAAATGCTTGCCTTGAAGGGAGGCTCTCACTTTTGCAGAGAGGGTCAATAAAAGGATAAACCGAGAACCGCACTTGGCTTTTCTCATCTAGAGAGTAGTTTGCGTTTTAGCTTTTCTGGTGTTTTCACGCCATTTGCATATTCATGACCACAAGCGAGAAGATTGGGGCAGCCTGGTTTCATCCATGTGAACAGCTTTAACATGACTAATTCCAAAAAAGGATTTTGAGGTGTGGGCGAGGATGAGGAACATGTGATGTTTTTGAACTTTGTTTCCTAGTGAGTGATAATGCAGCCTTTCAAAAGAAGAAAAGGATAAATGGTATTAAATTGAATGAAGTTTAGTTTCTTAAAAGAAAGGACTAACTTGAGAAATTCAACACCAAACATACAGCACTTCTCTTATTACCAGGCTATGATAGTGGTGTGATAGTACTGTTTTTAAATTACTATATAGTGAAAACGTTTTGTGTGTTTGATAATGAGTCACTCGAAAGTTTCAGCTTGGGGGGGCGTGCGGGGCGGAGGAAATTCTTGACTCCAAAATAAGTTTGCAGATAGCTGCTGAATGCCTCCTATATTGGTCTTCTTGTCCCCTTGAGATCGAGTTCCCATCAGCCCTTGGTAGTGTTGAAGGATGATGGGAACAGCAGTCCAACAACTGAAGGCACCAGATTGTAATAATGGTTTCTAGAATATATGTTGGGAATGTTTCTTTCAATGTTGCTTTTGTGTGTTTACTTCAGGAGCTGTATATCGCTGTTGGAATATCTGGAGCCATTCAGCATTTAGCAGGGATGAAAGATAGCAAGGTACTGTGTGTGTGTCACTCAAATAAATCAATTTATAATGCTAAAAATAACAAGAATGCTGGTGGGGCCATAGAAACATATAGAAGTCATAGATTTATCACATTCTAAAAAGGAAGTAAATTACGTTATAGTCAATAGTGGGCACAATTGTGTTTTAATAGCGTAGTAGACTTTCTGAAATGCATTGATTTCTATCTCTGCACCCCCCTGTTAGGATTTTGTAGCCCAGACAACACATTCTCCTTGACAATCCTATACAGCAAAGCCCCACCTTCATATATTTCAGGATCTGACACATGAATTCATGCATAACAATGCGCAATTTGAATTATGGACTTGCTACTCCACAAAGTCAGAGACGCCTTTGAACGTTCCAGCATTTATCCATTCAAATGGAAAGCTATTATAAAATGATGATAAAACTTTAAAAGGTTTAACTCGTTAGCAGCCGAAATGTTTCCGGCCGAAGCGAGACGGGCGCCTTTCTCAGACCAAGATGCTTTTTGCATGTTGCCAGGGGAAGGTAGCTGCAATTACCACTTTTTAATAAATGAGACTTTCCCTTGCCTTTTTGGTAGGCGGTTTAAATAATATAAATTTTCAGTGTGCTTTTTCTCCTTGAAATAATGTCTTGTTGTTACGAGCAACCATTTCCAAGCCATTAAATACTACACTTCTTTGGATCTGGTTTCATCAGCTTCGTAGAGAATTGAGCAGATTTAAATGTTTTTATGCTTTCATGAATGTTTTTGAATTGTTTTGTCTGTGCATGAGATGTTGGCACAGTGCCTTTTAAGTAGCACATTTGCTAGAAAGCTTGGGAAAAAATAACTTAAAGTAATTTCTTCCTCTTGTTACACTGTTCAAAAAGTTGTCCTTACTTGTCAAAATGTTTTTTAAGAGTAGCATTTTGCAATGTTTGTTTCCATGTTCTTTTTTTTTAGAGGTAAAAACTATAAGAGAACAGTGGAAAACATTTTCTGTTAAAATGCTTTAAAAGGTCATTTAAAGATAATGTAAAAATAAACCACTGAGAAGTGCCACTCATAATATGAGTTATTTTGGTTTGAGGTGTCATTTTCTGGAAGCATGGGAGTTGTAGTTTAAGGAAAAGTATTTGGAATTCTCAGCCAGAGAATGTTACTTTCTTTAACTTTCCCTTGACCTGTGTCCTACTTCTGTGTTTATTATTAACACTAGACGGCTGATGTATTTGCTCAAACAGATGAGATTTACACAAAATGTCCTTTATTAAAGAGAAAAATCCCTTCTGTAACCTTGGCAACAGTCTCTTGAGTGGATCCCCCCTCTTTTTGCTGTGAATTATCTGGCATTGTGAACTTGCACACTTGGAGGATGTGCTTTTGAAAGTGGTCCGTGAAGCTTTCAGAGAGTAAAATGTATAATTTATTTGTACTTATGACAAGATAGAAAGCTAGTTTATCTGTCGAAAGACTACAGTGTCTCTCCTTCCGCATTTCCTTTCTCCATTTGAGTAGTATTTTTGCTATATATATGTATGTATATATATTAGAGTTCTTACAATTATTAGGAGGCAAGTGGCACATAACAACTTTCGATCTATATATCTATATACCACTGTTAGTCTTGCTTCATTGCAAATCCTGTGGATTGCTTTGAATTTATTATCCAAGGGATGCACTGGCTTTAATCTAGCTGCTAGAGAAGACCCATTGAATCCATTAAATGTATGGAGTGTTGGTTTATCCTGGGTTATTCTTTCAGACCATCGTAGCCATCAACAAGGACCCAGAAGCACCCATATTCCAAGTTGCAGATTATGGCTTGGTAGCAGACTTGTTTAAGGTAAGATCCCGCTCTCCAAAGTTTAGGGCCCAGGTTGCACTCAAAACCCAGACTTCATCTTCTTGAGGTATATTGGTGTTGTATCTCCATCTTTGTAGCCTCGAGAACCCTTCAGAATCCTCTTGGTTGGAAAAAAAAAACCAGATTTTCTTTGCTTCTAAAAGGGAAGAAGTAGGGCCCTGCTTTAATGTGCTGGGGCCTTTCCTGTGTGTGTGTGTTGAACTGAAATTCTGGTCACTTTTTGTGTATTACTCCATGGAGTCATAATTCATAGTCTGACCCTGGAGGTGAAAGCTTACCCTTGATGTAGTGAAAGGAGTGTTGATCTAGAAAGCAGCAAGAGAATGGATTGGTTTTAGCTTATTGTTGCGGCAACATAGGAACAGTTATTTCTCCATAAAGAAGGACTCCATCATTGTAAGTGCAGACTATGACGTTACATAACATGGGGTTTTGATGGTGTGCTCATGTTTGTTCGGTGTTATGTATTAATGTTGTTATGTGTCTTCAGGTCAGTTTTGACTTATGGTGATGTTCTTTACAAGGTTTATTCAGAGGGGGGTGGCTATGGCCTTTCTCTGAGTGGCTTGTTCAAGGTGTTTTTCCGTGGCGGAACATGGGATTTAGTCTCACATTTCTGATAATATTTCTCCATCTGTTAAATTCTGTTGCTTACTCGGAACTTTAATTAATCACTTGTTGAATAGTATGTCAAAAGATAGGTAAATTCCATTTATTTAAAGGGTTTATTCTAGTTAGAACCAATAGGATTTATGCTACTTTTGTGTTACTCCCCTTTTAAATCTCTGTAGGCTTTACCCTGCTGTGCTGTCAGGAAATATGAATCAATCACTATGTAACACAATTTTTGTTCCTGAGTTATAAATGTCATTTCCTTATTGGTTCTAACATGGAAAAGTTTATTAAACTGCAAAAACTTTGTTTGTGCGGGACATCCTGCAGCACATTTTGCTGTAGTTTTTAAAAAAAATACCTCGCAGATTTTTAACCAATTCAACAGAATTTGTGGGAGCCACAAAAAAAGTTTATGGAATATAACAACTACTTTCGAAGCAAGTGCCGCACAATTAAACAGGAAATAAGACTTTCGAACGAGGAACAGAAATTTCTTCAAATAATGTTATTTAGTGTTATCATGAAATATCAGGTTAGTCTTTATAGGCATGGTTTTTAATCCCAATAAATGGACTTAGTATAGAAAAGCACATGCTACTGAAGTCCTGCATTTGAAAATGTTTATTCTGTTGCCGTTGAAGAGGCTTCCCTTTGGCCCTTTCTTTGCGCCCGTCTCCCCCGGCCTCTCCTTGCCCCTGGCCTTTGGGGTCCGATTGGCATGTCGCTCAGCAGGACTGGCATGGATGGCAGCAAGGCAAGGCGAGTAGGAGCCCTGCCAGCACTTAATGCCACGCCTGAGCTGATGCCCGCCGGCTTGGCAGTAAACACGAGCCTTTTAATAAGCTGGAGACAAAAGCGACATTCGGAAGAAACAACATGTAGACAATTTCCTTGATAAATTTTGTACGACCGCATTATTTCCACCTAATGGAAAAGTAGATCTCTTCAATAATTGAGATGCTATATTCCTCAGCCTCAGGTTCAGCCAAGATCCCTCTTGAGCGAGGGAACGGAATGGAAAGGCAAGGTAACGGATAGCCGGCGCAAGGGCTTCAGGTGTAGCCGTGCCACCTGCTTTCATGCACCACTGCCCTTGTGAAACCGGGAAGGATCACAGTGCGCAACACCATCTCCAGTTGAATAAAGTGGCTGAGACACAGTCGTTGCCAAGAGGTTCACACAGGTTGTAGGCAGGAGCAAACTTCGGCCCTCTGGGTCTTTTGGACTTCGACTTCCACAATTCCTAAGAGCGGGTAGGTTCTTAAGTGGGAGTTGAAGTCCAAAACACTTGGAGGGCCGAAGTTTGCCCAATCCTGCTCTTAAAGAGGAGCGTTCCTTACCTGGAAATGGCTATGTTTGACCTATCCAGATCCATG
Organism: Anolis carolinensis; assembly: GCF_035594765.1. Taxonomy (NCBI): domain Eukaryota; kingdom Metazoa; phylum Chordata; class Lepidosauria; order Squamata; family Anolidae; genus Anolis; species Anolis carolinensis. The sequence continues at coordinate 21,860,531 of NW_026943822.1, read as the reverse complement.
CACTGGCTTTTTACTGCGGTCACTAGAAAACTCCTTGCACAATGATAATAAATGGGCTTTTAAAAAAAATGTGGATATCATATTATCTAGCTATCCTCCCCTCTTAAAATAGCATGAATTCACAGATATGCACAGTGTTTTTCTATGAAAGGGGAGCAGCGGTCGGAAAGGTGAGTGCACTTTGTATACCTTCGTATTATATGAAGAAATATGTGAACTCATCTAGACTAAGGTACTGATGTTTAAGCATCTGAAATCGCTTCTTAAAAGTTGGTATTCCTTTTTGCTATTTTGTTGTCTTTTTCTCTGTAGGTTGTTCCCGAGTTGACAGCAGCCTTGAAAAAATGAAAACTCCCCCCAGGTCGGGGGGAAATGGGGTGCACCTTCAAGCTTTGAGATAATTAAAAAAAATAGAATCTTAAATTATATTTTATCTAGGGAAAAATAATGGCAACCATTTAATTATTGCCAAAAATGGGAGCTCTGGATGACCTTTAGGATGCCTTCTAATATATCTATTTTTGCCTGCAACTTGGGTGCTGAACGGGTTTTTCCTAATTATGTAATAAATATGCATCTCGTCTTTGCATATTATACTTTGCTGACCTGATATTTATGTTCAGTAACAACTTTGTGTGCCTTAAGGGTCCCTTGTTGACTTACATTCTCCATGCCTCTTGCCTTATGTACATTTTGTGTGTGCAACTCCGCAATATTAGACCTGGTTAGCGTCCTCTTTGAGCAATACAGCAGGATCTAACCAGTCCATAGAGGTTTGTTATAGATCCTTGGAAGAAAGGTTTAAATACCATCCTCTTGATTTTCTTTTGCTGGATTTTGGTCTTAATTGTCCTGACATCTGTATCCTGGGACTGGCGCATGCCTCCCTCTTAGCAGACTGAATCTGATTGTGACGCGAGGAGACAGCCTCCATCACAACGTGGTGCGGAGGGTGAGGATGTTAGTTGTAACCAGAAGAGAAACCTCAGGGACATCCTGTCTGGGACAGTTAGGCTTAGAGAGACAGAATGGCCACAGAGTTGGAAGAGACAAGGGACAGAGCAGGCATGCCTTTGGAAAATTGAAACCTAGGGATGGTTTGCAATGATGAATGGCTGCATCTGCTTGTGACAAACGCCGTGCGCCATTGGGAACTGGAGAAGTATACCGCCCTGAGGTATTGAGTTACAGAAAAGTGTAGGTGAGCAATGAAAGAGATCATTGAGGCTGTGCTCTGTGGCAAGAGATAGAAAGCCTCTTCTGTTTACCAGGCCAGCAGCAGCAGCATCTATTCTTTCTTAGGGATTCAGGTCAGAAATAGAACCGAAGTAGTACTGTTAACTCCTGCTTTCTCCAATAAAAGGGGATGGTGGTGAAGATAAATAGATGGATTGCTGTGAGTTTTCCAGGCTGCTTGCCATGTTCCAGAAGCATTCTCTCCTGACATTTTGCCCACATCTATGGCAGACATCCTCAGAAGCTGTGAGGTCTGTTGGAAACTAGGCAAGGGGAGTTTATATATCTGTGAAATGTCCAGGGTGGGAGTAAGAAGTCTTGTCTGTTTGAGGCAAGTGTGAATGTGTTGTCGAAGGCTTTCATGGCCGGGATCACAGGGTTGTTGTATGTCTTTCGGGCTGTGTGGCCATGTTCCAGAAGTATTCTCTCCTGACGTTTTGCCCACATAGATGCCTGCCATAGATGTGGGCGAAACGTCAGGAGAGAATACTTCTGGAACATGGCCACACAGCCCGAAAGACATACAACAACCCTGCAAGTGTGAATGTTGCCATTTGGCCACCTTGATTAGCATTGAAAGGCCTTGCAGCTTCAAAGCCTGGCTGCTTCCTGCCCTTGGTTGGGAGTTGTTAGCTGGACCCGATTGTTTCCTGTCTGTGATTCCTCTGTTTTCTGAGTGGTGTTCTTTATTTATTGACGTCAGGAGAGAACGCTTCTGGAACATGGCCATACTGCCCGGAAAACTCACAGCAACCAAGATAGATGATGTACTTGCCCTAAAAGCAAGTACGTAGCTGTGAATGTCGTTCTCCTCTTGGGGTGAAAAAAACCTAGCTCACGTCACCCCAGCCTCCCTTTGCTTTTCCTAATGTTCCTTCCTTCTGTCCTTCTGTCCATCCTTCTTTCCTCCCATCCAACTATCTGCCCACTCTACTTCCCTCCTCTCTGCCCATCCAAATTTACTCCTATCTTCCTTTTCTCTCTTCCTTCTTCACTCTTGTCCTCCTTTCCTTCCTTCCAACTTCCCTCCCGTCCTTCTTTCCTCTCGTCTACCATAATAGGCCACCCCAATATTTCAAGCGAATGCCACCCCAATACTAGTTCCATTTGTTACCCAAAAAAGCACAATTTTTTAAGTTTTTTGTTAAAAAACCACCCTTTTAATTAAAACAATATTTGTAAAATGTCCATCTGTTCTGTTGTCTTGGAGGCAATTAGTTTTGTCAAAATATTTTCCCCCAAAGTTCATGCTAAAAATAAAAAGGGATTATGTCCCCCCCCCCCAATGTCTTTGATCGGCATCATTCAAAGTGCTCCCTGAAAAAATGTTTTTTCACTCTCACTTTTCCCCAGGAAGAACAAAAATAATTGCCATATTTATACAAAGGTGTTTTTTTTTTATAGCTGTCATGTACAAAGGAAAACCGTAAGAAATTGTCGTAGGAGAGATGTTTACCTCTGTGTATACTGTACCCTGCTGAAACCTGACCTGATAGAAGATTGTCCAGAGTTTCATAAAAATAGTGGGACTTACGTATGCCTTTTTTGTTGTTCTTTTTTTAAAAAAAGAAATGTGTTAAGAATCTATACATCTTTGAGGTCTTTGTTTGAACAGAGTGGTTCTCCCCAGCCCCATTTCTTCTTTGGGGGGTGAAGCCTGAGGGCTTTGTATGGTTGAAATGGCAACGTTTCTCGTGCTGGCTTTCCCAACTCATGCATTTTTTTTAAAATGAATTTTCCTCTTATTCCAATCTATGCAAAAGACCCTCCCAGGGATGGTTTGGCAGTCCCCCCTTAAAGGTGAAGCCTCTCCTCCATTTATGAATGTACCCCCCCCCCTCCCCATGGCAACACAAGGACTATGAATCTGGGACCCTGTTTAACTTTTGTTCTTTGGATTCCAAAGATGTATACTTGTCGATCATTGGCGCGTTCTGCTGGAAGTGGATGACCGGCTTGATCTGAAACACGCCAAAGCTTTCCTGGTTCTTCTTGTTGTAAAGGTTCATGCGGTGCTCCAGTTCGGGGCTGGCTTTGGTCGACCCGGCCGGGCTGGGCAGTTTCAGGTTGACTGGGTCTAGTCTTTTCTGCGTCAAGCAGGAATCGTCGGACAGAGACGAGAGCAGTTCTTGCACCACGGCGTTGTTGACCCTGCTGTGGGCGGAGGAGGAGGAGGAGGAGGACGAAGAGCCGGCCGGGTTGCCTTTGGCCGCGTGGACACCGGCCCGCTCCAAGGGGCAGTACTCGGAGGACTCCTCCCGGGTGGTGCTGCAGTCCGTGGAGGAGCCAAAGGTCTGGCTGCTGTCGCTCTGCGCCCGCGTGACGGAGCTGTCCGTGGAGCGAGAGGCGCTGCCCGAGGCCACGCTGGTGGACGTTCCGTTGCTCCCCACGATCTTCATTGGCACTTCCACGGTAAAGAGGTCGGAGGAGATGTTGGGGTGGTGGACGTCGATGGCAGCCGTCGTGATGACGCAGATGGCACCTCCGGGAACACCGCTGTCTGCACACAAGCAGGAAAAGGGGTAGAACCTTAACAGCTGAGCAACTCTTGCAGGTATCAGAAATACAGTAGAGTCTCGCTTATCCAACCTTCGCTTATCCAACATTCTGTATTATCCAACACAATCTGCCTTTTAGTAGCCAGTGTTTTTGTAGTCAATGTTGTCAATATATTGTGATGTTTTGGTGCTAAATTTGTAATACAGTAATTACTACATAACATTACTGTGTATTTAACTGCTTTTTCTGTCAATTTGTTGTATAACACATTTTGGTGCTTAATTTGTAAAATCATAACATAATTTGACTTTTAACTGGCTTTTCCTTGATCCCTCTTTATTATTTATTTACAGTTTTTATATTCCGCCCTTCTCACCCCAAAGAGGACTCAGGGCGAATCACATTACACATATAAGGCAAACATTCAATGCTGTAACATAGAACAGAGACAGACGCAGGCACTGGGCTGGCCTCGAACTCATGACCTCTTGGTCAGAGTGATTTTTTGAAGCTGGCTGCTAACCAGCTTGCGCCACAGCCCGGCCTTTTCCAACATTTTCACGTATCTAACGTTCTGCTGGCCCGTTTATGTTGGATAAGCAAGACTCTACTGTAATTATATTATTATTACTACTTGGGAAACAGGTCTTGGCCTGAACTGTGGTCCCAACTAAACAAGACCCAAGAACTCAGTTTATCCCCGCCTCAGCCAAACTTCTTTTCATCGAGAACTATATCAGCCTTATGGTTGCCTTCAAAGGCTCATTGAATCCATGGATGGAGATTAGAATTTTATTACATAGTGGGCACTGCTCTTAGGTTTTTACCCAGTTTGATTCTCCAGATGTTATTAAACGACAGCTCCCATCACTTCCGATTATCCACCGTGCAGACTGAGGATAATGGGAATGTTTGTATCTAAATTGAAACTCCAACAAACAGCAGCCTTCCAGACCTTCCTGTGCCTCAAATGATGAGGAATGCAGGAGTTGTAGTTCAGCATCTGGGGGGAGGGCAGCATTAAATGACATTATGAGCCAGATTTGTCCTGCAGGCCTTGAGTTTGACAAATGTGTCCTCAACAGTTGTTCCCAAACTTTGGTTTTGGGACTTCAACTCCCAGAAATTCTGGCCATACTTCAAGAGGTTGAAGTCGAAAAGCTAAAGTTTGGGGGACACTGTCTGATATTGGAAGTTCATATTTGTGGGAGATCACCAATGAAGCCCAGGTGCTCTGAGCAGTATTTTATAATTTGAAACCAACCTTTAGACGAATAAATTCTCTATTTATGTACTAAGACTCTTGACTGCTCATTTTGGAGGATGGAGCCCAGGTACTTAGTAAGAGCCTACTTTCTATTTAGGATGGTTCTCTACAAATGAAAAATGGTGTTACCTTAAAGGAATCCCCCATCCGAGCACAAAATTGGGCAACGTGCTTTGGATGTATGACATTTCAGAATACTATCTGTTGACTCTTCATGGACTTCTAAAGGTAAGTTTACGTATGGGTCTGGAAGGGGGGAAGGCATCCATTTGGATTGTGACCCAGTGACCGCTGCTCTAGCTTTAATCTTTGCTGGTGTTGAGTTATTTTATCCTTCTCTGTCTCAGTTTAACCCCTTTAAAAGGTTCTCAGCATGAAGCTCTCTTCTCCTCCGCTTTCCCCAATGGAGATTCGCTTTCCCTCCTGCTCCGTTTCCATCTGAGATGCCCTATTCTTAAATGAAACTAGGCAGACCTCAAAGGGCAGCTGAACCTTAAAATCATTAGGATTGACTTCTTGGGGAGCCCAGGGGTTTCTAGAAGAAAAAACGAAGGAAGCCCTTTGCTCCAGACAGTCCTTCAAGAAACATATGAAAGCTCTCCAACTTCTATTTAACAGAACCTTCATTCAAAAATACATTAGTCGATCGATCTGGCACTGTTTTGTGTTTGTAAACCCTATCTATTCTATCAAAGTTGATGTAGTCATAATAATAGGAAGTAATAACACTATTGTCTCCTGATTATAGCTGAATGTTTTAAATGTGTAATTAAAAGGAAGATAAGAACGACATGAAACTATCCCATATCAGTACAACTTTACAAATAGCTGTAGGGTTTATATGACTGCCATTCTTTACAAGTAGAGTGTCCCTATCCTGTGCTGTTTATTTGCAGGACTTTAAACACATCAACATTTTGTACATGCATGATTATGGATTAAAATCAGCCCCAAGCAATTTTTTTAAAAAGCAAGCAAATTACTGAGTTAAAATCACACTATTTTGGTCCAAAGGATGCTTCCCCATCCAGAGTTATCAAATTTCTCATTCTAGTCAGTTCCGCTCCATTCAACGAGATGTCTTTACAAGGAATATCTGCAAATCTATGTACCTTATATCCTTATATACTTGCCCTCATGTATATATGTTGATGGCTGGTTTTGGAGCCATAATAACCGACTTTGATGATTCAAGAATAACTTGTGGGATATTCTATGGAGAAGGGAAAGGGTTTTTTGCCACTGTACTAAGAGAAGATGATGGTACCTTTTTAATAAGAGTTAAATTGATCTGTGGATAAATCAACCCTGGTTTTGGGGTCATTTTAAAACTACAATTCCTAGACCTAGTATATTCGGGTAAATCAAAAGCTCATCATTCCAGACTTACCGCTACTGGGCTCATTGTAATATTGACTGATGTAGTTGTTCATGTCATCTTTCACCATTGCCTCTGAAACGTAAAATGAGAACGGTCAACTGCAAAACTCTGGAGACATATTGGGTGTTTAGAGAACCAGCACACATCATAATCTGGAGGCATTTAAATCCTGTTTCGGGATTTGGATGTACTTCCAAAAACACTATGCATTATTCGGATGATCTTCGATGGCTATATATCAATAGAGATATGTATGTAGTCAGTATCCTAATGGGTAGCTGTGAGTTTTCAAGTCTGTATGGCTTCTGTGCTCCAGAAGCATTCTCTCCTAACATTTCGCCCACATCTATGGCAGGCCGCAACCTCTGAGGATACCTGCCATAGATGTGGGTGAACTGTCAGGAGAGAATGCTTCTGGAACATGGCCATACAGCCTGGAAAACTCACAGCAACTCAGTGATTCCAGCCATGAAGCTAAACCAGGCATGGGCAAACTGGGGCCCTCCAGGTGTTTTGGACTTCAACTCCCACTATTTTGCTGCTGCAGTTCTTCCATTTATGCAGACAACAGAGCTGTACCTGGTTGACTAATATTTTAATTGTTGTAAACTCTTGTTTTTATTGTATTACTGTTTTATCTTTTGTATATTGAATTGTATTTTGTGGCTTTTTGCTCAATTGTATTGTTTGGGCCTTGCCCCATGTGGCGGGGTATAAATAAAGTTTTTATTAATTATTATTATTATTATTAATATTATATTTATTATGACACAGCAAACAAGATGGATATGCTGGATTTCGTATCACAAAATTAAGTCGAACACTTCCCAAGGACTATGTGATGTATTTTCGGATGATGCGTGCAGATCCCAGGCGGGTGGCCTTTTGCAGTTGGCAGATCGTAATTTTGTCAATGTCTATCGTTTCCAAATGCCGCCTGAGATCTTTTGGCACAGCACCCAGTGTGCCCATCACCACCGAGACCACCTGTACTAGTTTCTGCCAGAGTCTTTGAAGTTCAATCTTGAGGTCCTGAGAGCGGCTGAGTTTTTCCTGTTGTTTTTCGTCAATGCGACTGTCACCTGGGATGGAGACATCAATGATCCAAACCTTTTTCTTTTCCACAACTGTGATGTCTGGTGTGTTGTGTTCCAGAACTTTGTCAGTCTGGATTCGGAAGTCCCACAGTATCTTTGCGTGCTCATTTTCCAAGACTTTTGCAGGTTTGTGATCCCACCAGTTCTTTGCTGCTGGGCGGTGGTACTTGAGGCATAAGTTCCAATGAATCATTTGGGCCACATAGTTGTGCCTCTGTTTGTAGTCTGTCTGTGCAATTTTCTTACAGCAGCTGGGGATATGATCAATGGTTTCGTCAGCTTCCTTGCACAGTCTGCATTTTGGGTCATCAGCTGATTTTTCGATCTTGGCCTTGATTGCCTTTGTCCTGATGTCTTGCTCCTGGGCTGCAAGGATCAGGCCTTCTGTCTCCTTCTTCAGGGTCCCATTCGTGAGCCAGAGCCAGGTCTTCTATTATTATTATTATTATTATTATTATTATTATTATTATTATTATTATTATTAATTCCCTTTGTCCTGATGGCTTGCTCCTGGGCTGCAAGGATCAGGCCTTCTGTCTCCTTCTTCTGGGTCCCATTCATGAGCCAGAGCCAGGTCTTCTATTATTATTATTATTATTATTATTATTAATGGCCTTTGTTCTGATGGCTTGCTCCTGGGCTGCAAGGATCAGGCCTTCGGTCTCCTTCTTCAGGGTCCCATTCGTGAGCCAGAGCCAGGTCTTCTATTATTATTATTATTATTATTATTATTATTATTATTATTATTATTATTATTAATGGCCTTTGTCCTGATGGCTTGCTCCTGGGCTGCAAGGATCAGGCCTTCTGTCTCCTTCTTCAGGGTCCCATTCGTGAGCCAGAGCCAGGTCTTCTATTATTATTATTATTATTATTATTATTATTATTAATTCCCTTTGTCCTGATGGCTTGCTCCTGGGCTGCAAGGATCAGGCCTTCTGTCTCCTTCTTCAGGGTCCCATTCGTGAGCCAGAGCCAGGTCTTCTATTATTATTATTATTATTATTATTATTAATGGCCTTTGTTCTGATGGCTTGCTCCTGGGCTGCAAGGATCAGGCCTTCTGTCTCCTTCTTCAGGGTCCCATTCGTGAGCCAGAGCCAGGTCTTCTATTATTATTATTATTATTATTATTATTATTATTATTATTATTATTAATTCCCTTTGTCCTGATGTCTTGCTCCTGGGCTGCAAGGATCAGGCCTTCTGTCTCCTTCTTCAGGGTCCCATTTGTGATCCAGAGCCAGGTCTTCTCCTTATCAGCTTTTCCTTCAATTTTGTCAAGGAACTTTCTATTATTATTATTATTATCATCATCATAATACAGGGAAACAGGACAAAAACACAAATTCTGCAATGCAACGTGGCAGAAAGGGAAGCCAGAGTAAAGATAAAGCACTTTGACTTTGGATGAAGTTCCTGCGCTTCAGGAAGCCGAGAAAAGGTGAACACGTTCCACAAGAAATACGAAAAGGCCAAGAGTTTCCGCACGAGGCCGAGATGGAAGTCCTTACACAGGATTACAAAAAGCACATTAAGGAAAGGGCAAGCGGCAGGAACACCCAAGCCGACAAGCAACCCGGTCTGTGGCGTATCGTGTTCCTTAAAAGCCTCGTTTCTTTTTCGGAGAGGAAGAGTGCCGAGCCCCTTCCCGTTCCTGCCCCTTGGGCTTCTGTGGCTGCGGACGGCCTCGCTGTGGTTTGCAGGTGAAAGAAACAGATGTTTTCCGTGGCACACTTTCCCCGCAAAACACGGCCCAAACCACCAAGCGCTCGGGACCCGAAATAGCCGCGCGCCGAAGACGGCAATCGGAGCTGACACTGAAAGGGAACGTGGCCGCTTTCCTGGCTTCGTTGCCTCTTTAAAAGCTTTCCTGGCCTCTGTTGATCTTTAAATGCCTGCAGTCAGGGGTGGGCTTTCTGCTAATGTCGGAGTTTAGGAAGGAGCCTCGGTGTCGCTCAAGGCAAGAGCGTCGGATCGGGGGTACGTTGCGGTTAAAACACGCCGCGTTCCGATCATCCATAATTGATATTATAAATGCCATGTAGACGTTGCTACACGAGGATGCTCCGGGGTTATCCATGACGTTCAGCGAGTGCGAAAGATGCTGCGGATAGAAGGCTCCAACGGCAGGCATGGGCAAACTTCGGCCCTCCAGGTGTTTTGGACTTCAACTCCCGCAATTCCTAACAGCCGGTAGGCTGTTAGGAATTGCGGGAGTTGAAGTCCAAAACACCTGGAGGGCCGAAGTTTGCCCATGCCTGCCATAGTCACATTTAGTCCAAATTTTACCCACAGATCCCTATAGAAATAAGGGTGCCTTGGAACGTCTAAACCATGATATACAGGAGTCAAATGTCTTTGCAAAATGAATTAAAAATCAGCTGTCGAACAGATTAAATGATCCAACTGATAGGTAATCAGACTCAAAGATTGCTGTAACCAGAATAGTTCAACCCGGTGGAACATTTTCCACGAAAATTGTACTAGATAGCCATGCAAAAACTGGGTGGTTGTGTCTTTTCCGGGCTGTATGACCATGTCCCAGAAGCATTCTCTCCTGAAGTTTCGCCCACATCTATGGCAGGCATCCTCACAACCTTTAAGGATGCCTGCCATAGATGTGGGCGAAACGTCAGGAGAGAATGCTGCTTCTGGAACAGCCTGGAAAACACACTGTTCAAATCATTATTTTCATCTTCTTCAATGTAAATGTGCTTATGTATCCTTTTAATAATCGTAGTGAAATAATAAATGTAATAATAATAATAATAATAATAATAATAATACTAAATGCAGTAAAATAATAAATGTAATAATAAATAGAGTAAAATAATAAATGTACAGTACAGTCTCACTTACCCAACGTTCTGGATTATCCAACGCATTTTTGTAGTCAATGTTTTCAATATATTGTGATATTTTGGTGCTAAATTCGTAAATACAGTAATTACAACGTAACATGACTGCGTATTGAACTACTTTTTCTGTCAAACTTGTTGTATGACATGATGTTTTGGGGCTTAATTTGTAAAATCATAACCAAATTTGATGTTTAATAGGCTTTTCCTTAATCCCTCATTATGTAACATATTCGCTTATCCAACGTTCTGCTGGTCCATTTATGTTGGATAAGTGAGACTCTACTGTAAGACGGGACTATTTGTCTTATGCATTCAACGAGTGAGCAGTTTTTGTGTTAATTCTTCAATTCTGGCCAATTAATTAGCATACTAGCTACTTTTTATTAACCATTGGATGTTATTATCCACATCTATCTCTAATCAATATCGCGTTCAACTTGGTCGAAGCCTGAGAGCAAAACGCCCTCAAATCTCGCCAAAGTAGCAAAGAGTTGCCGCTGACGCATCAGCTTTGCATTCAACATGGCCTAATGTCATTAATCCCTCGTTTGGGCTGCCTTATGGTGACTTCATTTAATAAGCGATCTCCATGTCTCGAGGTTCCAGGGAATTGCTGTAATTGTGTTGTCGAAGGCTTTCATGGCCAGGATCACAGGGTTGTTGTGTGTCTTTCGGGCTGTGTGGCCATGTTCCAGAAGCATTCTCTCCTGACGTTTCGCCCACATCTATGGCAGGCATCCTCAGAGGTTGTGAGGTATGGAGATATGGATACCATATGGATACCATATCCATACCTCACAACCTCTGAGGATGCCTGCCATAGATGTGGGCGAAACGTCAGGAGAGAATGCTTCTGGAACATGGCCACACAGCCCGAAAGACACACAACAACCCAATTGCTGTAATTGTTTTAGTGGGAGACAGGAATGGACAAAAGAAAAGAGGGAGATTGGGGGAGCCAATGGGAGAAAATATACATATTGCTGCCTCTGATCTGCAGTGTCTTCCATACCAAACAAAACTGGTTAAGAATGATTAAAATGGGAAATTGTTTTACAGGCACACCTCTACAAGGTCTGCATTTTAACATTTATACAAGCTAGAACTGCCTATCTGTGTGGGGAAAGAGGAAAATTTTATTTTATCGTAGAAATAATTAAAAGGACATACTGCAGTTAACCACTGTGTTGATCTTCTGATTCCTTGACAGGTTGAAGTTTTATTTTCAGGCTTTAAAATACTGTATATACTCTAGTATAAGCCTAGTTTTTCAGCCCTTTTTTAAGACGGAAAAAGCCCCGCTCGGCTTATACTCGGGTGAGGGTCCGGGTTGGCTTATATTTAGGTCAGCTTATACTCAAGAATATATGTTACATTTATTATTTTTCTCTATTATTATTGGTATTATTACATTTTTTTATTTTTCTCTATTGTAGCTATCATTACATTTATTTTACTCTATTTTTTATTATTAATACATTTATTATTTCACTGATATTATTATTGCATTTATTATTTTACTCTATTATTGTTGCTACTATTACATTTATTTTACTCTATTTTTTATTAATACATTTATTATTTCACTGATATTATTATTGCATTTATTATTTTGCTCTATTATTGTTGCTATCATTACATTTATTTTACTCTATTTTTATTATTATTATTAATACATTTATTATTTCACTCTGATATTATTGCATTTATTATTTTACTCTATTTATTACTACATCTATTATTTTTCTGTATTATTATTATTACATGTATTATTTGACTATAATTATTAAAAGGATACATAAGCACATTTACATTGAAGAAGATGAGAATAATGATTTGATCAGAGTTGGACAGTCCTATCTTAAATTTGTGCTTTATGTAAATATTCCAAAACATTTAGCCTACTGATGCCTCAATTAATGTAATTTTATTGGTATCTATTTTTATTTCTGAAATTTACCACCCTCGGCTTATACTGGAGTCAATGTTTTCTCAGTTTTTTTGTGGTAAAATTTCGTGCCTCGGCTTATATTCGGGTCGGCTTATACTTGAGTATTTACGGTAATTTCTAGAGGAGGAAACGGATGCTTCTGCCTCCACGACAGTCAAGAGATATCATAGAAGGCCTACTGACTGATACTATTAACTATTATAAATACCTCTGTTTTATGTTTTATATTGTTTTTATCTTGTGATATTGTGAATTGTATGTATGTTGTTTTTATCTGACTATGTTGTTCAGGCTCTGCTCGAGGAGATGGTGTCGGGGTATAAATAAAGTTCTATTATTATTATTATTATTATTATTATTATTATTATTATTATTATTATTATTTTAAACCTCTCCCTCTCCCAGCTGTAGATGCTCTACACTTTGGATAAGTACTAATAGTTGGACTAATGGTGTAATCATAGCCTTGTATTTAGGCAAACCTTTCTCTTGAAAAGAAACCAAGGGCTAGAAACACACTTCAGCAACAAACATCCTTCTCCTGTCTTTTGCCCTGACTGTAAACATAGAGGTGTCCAACCTTCTCGATTTTATTTTTCGTGTCATGAGCGACTGAGAAACTGCAAGTCGCTTCTGGTGTGAGAGAATTGGCTATCTGCAAGGACGTTGCCCGGATGTTTTGATTGTTTTTACCATCCTTGTGGGAGCTGTAGCTGATAGAGGGAGCTCATCTGCGCTCTCCCTGGGTTGGATGCGAACCGACAACCTTCAGGTCAGCAACCCAACCTTCAAGTCAGCAGTCCTGCCGGCACAAGAGTGCCACTGGGTGCTTTTATCCTTCTGAATGAACTCATACACTTCTATTTGTAGTTTAGATGGTTGTGTTGTGAGGTTTGGTTCCAGGACCTGCAGTGGACACCGAGTGCACGGGTTGTAGTGGAGACGGAAACACACGCAGTGGATATGGAAACACGTGTCTGTTGAATGGGTTGAGACTCTATGACAACTACAAACTAAAATAACAGTGGCTCTCAGTCTCTGCTGGGTTTGGTTCCAGGACCTGCAGTTGGACACCAAACGCACGGGTTGTAGTGGAGACAGAAACACACGCAGTGGATATGGAAACACGTGTCTGTTGAATGGGTTGAGACTCTATGACAACTACAAACTAAAATAACAGTGGCTCTCAGTCTCTGCTGGGTTTGGTTCCAGGACCTGCAGTTGGACACCAAACGCACGGGTTGTAGTGGATATGGAAACATGTGTCTGTTAAATGGGTTGAAACTATGACAGGCATGGGCAACTAAAAGCTAAAACAACAGTGGCTCTCAGTCTCTGCTGAGTTTGGTTCCAGGACCTGCAGTTGGACGCCAAATGCACAGGTTGTAATGGATATGGAAACATGTGTCTGTTAAATGCGTTGAGACTCTATGACTGGCATGGGCAACTACAAACTAAAACAACAGTGGCTTTCAGTCTCTGCTGGGTTTGGTTCCAGGACCTGCAGTTGGACACCAAATGCACGGGTTGTAATGGATATGGAAACATGTGTCTGTTAAATGGGTTGAAACTATGACAGGCATGGGCAACTAAAAGCTAAAACAACAGTGGCTCTCAGTCTCTGCTGGGTTTGGTTCCAGGACCTGCAGTTGGACACCAAACGCACGGGTCACAATGGATATGGAAACACACATAGTGGATACGGCAAAGTTGGGCCATCTGGGTGTCTTGGACTCCAACTCCCACCATTCCTAACAGCCTCAGGCCCTTTCCTTTTGAAAAGGAAAGGAAAGGAAAAAGGAAAGGGCCTGAGGCTGTTAGGAATGGTGGGAGTTGGAGTCCAAAACACCCGGACGGCCCAACTTTGCCCAAGCCTGGTCTACTCCACTTAATCCCAATGCTGGTTTCCATTTTCATTATCTGTGTCGCCGGCACATGTTTCGCAGTGAAGTCTATACTGAGCTGCTATTGTTTGTCGCGTGCGTTACACGACACCGAAAACGTCGACAACTTCCCCAACAACACAAAGGTTCTATATGGAAACGCGGCACTGCAAACCCGAGCGGTTCCCTCCGGAGCTTTAACTTATGGGTTGTTGCTCCATAAAAATATCATGCGAAGGGGTCGGGCAGGAGAGGAGAAAGAAATCGGGCGAAATCTAATATTTCTCTTGGAATCTCGCAAGCCTTCATGGTCAAGTGGCCGACGCTGAATGTCGCCATTGTTCCTTGCTGGGCTTGCGAGGGAGTATCCCGTTTCCCGTGAATTAGGCCGCTCAGCTCACTAAAAGCCCATTGTTCGGGCCGAACCGAGGGTCTCCAAACCGGGAAGGGTTTCCAAGGGCTTTGGCACCAGAAATCGCTGCCTTGTTTTATGCCTTTGCTTATATAATGTTTTGTAGGCCCCAGGTGGAGCTGACATCATCTTGGAGGCCCGATTTGATGGCTCAACGTAAAGGTAAAGGATTTAACTTGATGGACACGGGCCTTGACAACAGGACAGTTTATACCAGGGGTCCCCAAACTCCAAGGTCCTCCAAGGTCCTTGACCTGGCCCCTGTCCTAAACTTTAGACTTAGGGTTGACCTAAGTCTACCTGGTCTTTGGAGGTCTCTTTGGTTACTTATGGCCTTATGAGATCGTCTAGATGGCTTTTGGAGGTCCCTTTCCTTACCTATGGTTTTATGAGACCATCTAGATGGCTTTTGGAGGTCACATTCCTTACCTATGGTCCTATGAGACCATCTAGATGGCTTTTGGAGGTCCCTTTCCTTACCTATGGTTTTATGAGACCATCTAGATAGCTTTTGGAGGTCCCTTTCCTTACCTATGGTTTTATGAGACCATCTAGATGGCTTTTGGAGGTCACGTTCCTTACCTATGGTTTTATGAGACCATCTCGATGGCTTTTGGAGGTCCCTTTCCTTACCTATGGTTTTATGAGACCATCTAGATGGCTTTTGGAGGTCACGTTCCTTACCTATGGTCCTATGAGACCATCTAGATGGCTTTTGGAGGTCACGTTTCTTACCTATGGTTTTATGAGACCATCTAGATGGCTTTTGGAGGTCACGTTTCTTACCTATGGTTTTATGAGACCATCTAGATGGCTTTTGGAGGTCACGTTCCTTACCTATGGTCCTATGAGACCATCTAGATGGCTTTTGGAGGTCACGTTTCTTACCTATGGTTTTATGAGACCATCTAGATGGCTTTTGGAGGTCCCTTTCCTTACCTATGGTTTTATGAGACCATCTAGATGGCTTTTGGAGGTCACGTTTCTTACCTATGGTTTTATGAGACCATTTAGATGGCTTTTGGAGGTCCCTTTCCTTACCTATGGTTTTATGAGACCATCTAGATGGCTTTTGGAGGTCCCTTTCCTTACCTATGGTTTTATGAGACCATCTAGATGGCTTTTGGAGGTCCCTTTCCTTACCTATGGTTTTATGAGACCATCTAGATGGCTTTTGGAGGTCACGTTTCTTACCTATGGTTTTATGAGACCATCTAGATGGCTTTTGGAGGTCCCTTTCCTTACCTATGGTCCTATGAGACCATCTAGATGGTCTTTGGCGGTCTCTTTACATCTCTAGCATCCACACACTTGAAAAAGAAGTCCAGACTTGCTTCTAAGTCTGTGGATCTTAAGACCACTTAAGTGTACTAATGCAACGTACAGACACTCAGGAATGATTTATTGTGCTTGCAGACCTATTATGTTTTATGCATGACCAAGCCTCTGCAAAGAGAGAGAGAGACAGAAAAAAAAAATCCCTTTATATGCTGGTGGCAACTTGGAGACGTACATCTCGAAATATATAAAAGCCCCGGCTCTCTCCAAAGCAGCAGCGTCAATCTTCCCGGCTTTTGTCCATTCCTAATGTAACCCTCAAGGAACATATGCATAAATTATAAAGTATCCTCGGGAGTAAAAGCGCTACGAAATGTTTTTTTTTTTTAAATGGATGGAAGGAGGCTTTGCGTAAAGCCAGTCTGGAAAGTGGCACACAGGCATGGGCAAACTTGGGCCCTCTCTCCAGGTGTTTTGGACTCCAACTCCCACCATTCCTAACAGCCTCAGGCCCCTTCCTTTTGCCCCCCAGCCGCTTAAGCGGCTGGGGGGCAAAAGGAAAGGGCCTGAGGCTGTTAGGAATGGTGGGAGTTGGAGTCCAAAACA
>NW_026943822.1:21836557-21839057 GCF_035594765.1 Anolis carolinensis | reverse complement strand
ATGGTTTACACCAGGAAATATAATCCGATAATGGGACACACTTTACAAATGTCCATGGGAGTTGCAGTCCAAAACACAATGGTTTACACCAGGAAATATAATCCGATAATGGGACACACTTTACAAATGTCCATGGGAGTTGCAGTCCAAAACACAATGGTTTACACCAGGAAATATAATCCGATAATGGGACACACTTTACAAATGTCCATGGGAGTTGCAGTCCAAAACTGCTTAAGCGGCTGAGGGGCAAAAGGAAGGGGCCTGAGGCTGTTAGGAATGGTGGGAGTTGCAGTCCAAAAACACCCAGACGGCCCAACTTTGCTGCTCCAGAAGCATTTATTTGGAATATATATCTATATATCTTACCCCTTGTTCTTGGCAGATCTGGGTGAGTCTCTCCAGCTGTTCGTCCTGAATCACCTTGGCCTTCTCGTACTGTTGGATCACCATCTCCATTTCCACTTTCACGGGCAAAACATATGCTGGAAAAGCACAAAAAGTGAAATTATCTTGCAGAGGAGGAAAAATGCAACCAAAATGGCCAATGCAAACCTAAGCAGGTGAACCCAATCCAAATCACAGGCATCTCATCAAAAGAACTTGGAACAGCTGGGTTATTTTGGGGGCTACAACTCTCATATAATATTATAATATAATATAATATAATATAATACAATGCAATACAATACAATACAATACAATACTATACTATAATAATATAATATAATATAATATAATATAATATAATATAATATAATATAATATAATATAATATTGGGGAGAGAGCAGGCCTATAACTCTCAGCTCCCATCTGCACTGCCATATAATATAATATAATATAATATAATATAATATAATATAATATAATATAATATAATATAATATAATATTGGGGAGAGAACGGGACTATAACTCTCAGGTCCCATCTGCATTGCCATATAATATAATATAATATAATATAATATAATATAATATAATATAATATAATATAATATAATATAATATAATATAATATAATATAAGTCCCATCTGCACTGCCATATAATATAATAATATAATATGATATAATATGATATAATATAATATAATATAATATAATATAATATAATATAATATTGCGGAGGGGGGACTACAATTCTCAGGTCTCATCTATAATATAATATTGGGGAGAACTATAACTCTCAGGTCCCATCTGCATTGCCATATAATATAATAATATAATATAATATAATATAATATAATATAATATAATATAATATAATATAATATAATATTGGGGAGGAGGGACTATAACTCTCAGCTCCCATCTGCACTGCCATATAATATAATATAATATAATATAATATAATATAATATAATATAATATAATATAATATAATATAATATAATATAATATAATATTGGGGAGGGGGGACTACAACTCTCAGGTATCATCTTCACTGCCATATAATATAATATAATATAATATAATATAATATAATATAATATAATATAATATAATATAATATAATATAATATAATATAATATAATATTAGGGAGTGGGGAGACTATAACTCTCAGTTCCCATCTAAACTGCCATATAATATAATATAATATAATATAATATAATATAATATAATATAATATAATATAAGTCCCATCTGCACTGCCATATAATATAATAATATAATATAATATAATATTGGGGAGGAGGGAACTATAACTCTCAGTTCCCATCTGCACTGCCATATAATATAATATAATAGAATAGAATAGAATAGAATAGAATAGAATATAATATAAATATTGGGGAGGAGGGGACTACAACTCTCAAGTCCCATCTAAACTGCCATATAATATAATAATATGATATGATATGATATAATATAATATATTATTGGGGAGGGGGGACTACAACTCTCAGGTCCCATCTACATTGCCATATAATATAATATAATATAATATAATATAATATAATATAATATAATATAATATAATATAATATAATATAATATAATATAATATAATATATAAAATCCAGTCTAGACTCACACAAACCAGCTCAAAGCAGATAATGTGGATTACCTGCTTTGATAATCTGGATTATATGGCAGTATAGACGGACCCTAAGAAGTGCATGGTCCAATTTTGCTTCTGCTTCTAACACTCCCCGGCTTCTTGGACGAATGGGGTTGGACACAAGGTCTCCTCCAACTCCGTGATTCTGTATACAATGGCTAAAAGTGAGTGCTGTCTTACCGTCGATAATTCTCTTGACTCTCCAAATCCTGAGCGTGATGATGAGGCTGATGGCATCCCAGGGGCTGCTGGGTCCGTTTGCCACCGTCGAAGCCACCATCGGAGCCAAGGAGAGGATGATCACGGCACCATCGAAAACCTGACGAGAGAGACAAGGACGAGAAGGAATGCAACCGTGCCGACAGAGGATCAGGAACGAATACGATTCATACTTCTGACTCACCTCTATCTTGTTTTCAATGTAGTCCCATATACCGA
>NW_026943822.1:21721557-21831557 GCF_035594765.1 Anolis carolinensis | reverse complement strand
AGGCTGTTCTACACAAAGTATTCTTCAGTATTAGATCCATATGAACAACTGCATTTCCTACGTTCGTTGCTGCCTTCTAGAAGTCAAAACAGCACTTTGGTTTTGCAAACGGAGTTTCCATTATTGCATTTTCCCATCATTTTTATGCTTTATGATTTTATGTTTATATATTTTAAAAATGTGTTTATGTGATTGTGTTTTATTGTGTATTGCTGGGCTTGGTCCCCATGCGAGTCCCTTCGGGGAGATGGGACGGGATATAAGAAGAAAGTTGTTGTTGTTGTTATTATTATTATTATTTTATTATGACACAGCAAACAAGATAGATATGCTGGATTTCGTATCACAAAATCACAACAATTATTATTATTATTGTTGTTGTTGTTGTTATTATTATTATTATTATTGACCCAACGACGTTGTATGACACAGCAAACAAGATAGATATGCTGGATTTCATTTCACAAAATCACAAGTCGAACACTTCCCAAGTGTCTAGGACTGTGTGATGTATTTTCTGATGATGTGTGCAGATCCCAGTAAGGTGGCCTTTTGCAGTTGGCAGATGGTGATTTTGTCAATGTCTATTGTTTCCAAATGCCGGCTGAGATCTTTTGGCACGGCACCCACTGTGCCCATCACCACCAGGACCACCTGTACTGGTTTCTGCCAGAGTCTTTGAAGTTCAATCTTGAGGTCCTGAGAGCGGCTGAGTTTTTCCTGTTGTTTTTCTTCAATGCGACTGTCACCTGGGATGGCAACATCAATGATCCAAACCTTGTTCTTTTCCACAACTGTGATGTCTGGTGTGTTGTGTTCCAGAACTTTGTCAGTCTGGATTCGGAAGTCCCATAGTATCTTTGCGTGCTCATTCTCCTATACTTTTGCAGGTTTGTGATCCCACCAATTCTTTGCTGCTGGGAGGTGGTACTTGAGGCATAAGTTCCAATGAATCATTTGGGCCACATAGTTGTGCCTCTGTTTGTAGTCTGTCTGTGCAATTTTCTTACAGCAGCTGAGGATATGATCCATGGTTTCGTCAGCTTCCTTGCACAGTCTGCATTTTGGGTCATCAGCTGATTTTTCGTTCTTGGCCTGAATTCCCTTTGTCCTGATGTCTTGCTCCTGGGCTGCAAGGATCAGGCCTTCTGTCTCCTTTTTCAGGGTCCCATTTGTGAGCCAGAGCCAGGTCTTCTCCTTATCAGCTTTTCCTTCAATTTTGTCAAGGAACTTTCCATGCAATGTTTTGTTGTGCCAGCTGTCAGCTCTAGTTTGTAGTGCGGTTTTCTTGTACTGATTCTTTGTCTGCTGTGCTTTGAGGAGTTTCTGATTTTTGACTTCAATCAAAGCAGGTTCTTCACTTTGCTTTCCATCTTCTGCCAGGGCATGTTCTTCTTCTTTGACTGCTTGTTTTACTTGCAAGAGTCCTCTGCCCCCTGATCTTCTAGGCAGATACTTCTAGGCAGATATTATTATTATTATTATTATTATTATTATTATTATTATTATTATTATTATTATTATTATTATTATTTCCCCTGCACCTTTCTCTCTCTTTTGCTCCCATTCTCATGTAATGCTCTGACTCTTAAAAACTGCTTTTTGTAATGCCAAGGATGGACAGCAGAGGGCAGAGGTGAGCACTTGGAAAAAGATGATATAATCCAGCGGCGGATTTTAATTTCTGAATTGTTTTTCTAAAGAGGTTGAATCAAACTAAGGCATTTTGACATGACTTTTAATGACTATGGAATCCTGGGACTGGAAATCCTGGAATTCCACGACATTCAACCACAGCCGTCAAAGCGGTGTCAAAACTGCACTAATTCGACAGTGTAGATGTCTACACATTTAGCAACACGACTAATACGATGGAGACATTTTTGGCACCCACTAATGAGCAGACTTTTAATACTGTCTGTTCAATCCTGAGGCTAGAAAGACAATAAATCAAACAGCTCAGAGGCCAATTTTCTCCCAGTTCCCCAAAAAGGCAAATACTGTATATACTCGAGTATAAGCCTAGTTTTTCAGCCCTTTTTTTAGGACTAAAAAAGCCCCCTTCGGCTTATACTCGGGTGGGGATCCTGGTTGGCTTATATATGGGTCAGCTTATACTCGAGAATATATGGTACATTTATCATTTTTCTCTATTATTATTGGAATTATTATATTTATTATTTTTCTCTATTATTATTGGTATTATTACATTTATTATTTTACTCTATTATTATTACATTTATTATTGTACTCTATTATTGTTGCTACCATTACATTTATTTTACTCTAACTTTTATTATTATTATTATTATTATTATTATTAGTAGTAGTAGTAGTAGTAGTAGTATTACATTTATTATTTTACTCTATTATTATTACATTTATTATTGTACTCTATTATTGTTGCTACCTTTACATTTATTTTACTCTAACTTTTATTATTATTATTATCTTATTATTTTACTCTATTATTATTACATTTATTATTGTACTCTATTATTGTTGCTACCATTACATTTATTTTACGCTAACTTTTATTATTATTATTATCTTATTATTTTACTCTATTATTATTACATTTATTATTGTACTCTATTATTGTTGCTACCATTACATTTATTTTACTCTAACTTTTATTATTATTGTTATTATTATTATTATTACTATTATTATCAGAGTTGGACAGTCTTATCTTAAATTAGAGCTTGATGTAAATATTCAAAAACATTTAACCCACTGATGCCTCAATTCATATAATTTTATTAGTACAGTAGAGTCTCACTTATCCAACACTCGCTTATCCAACATTCTGGATTATCCAACACATTTTTGTAGTCAATGTTTGCAATATATCGTAATATTTTGGTGCTAAATTCGTAAATACAGTAATTACTACATAGCATTATTATGTATTGAACTACTTTTTCCGTCAAATTTGTTGTATAACATGATGTTTTGGTGCTTAATTTGTAAAATCATAACCTAATTTGATGTTTAATAGGCTTTTCCTTAATCCCTCTTTATTATCCAAGATATTTGCTTATCCAACATTCTGCTGGCCCGTTTATGTTGGATAAGTGAGACTCTACTGTATCTATTTTTATTCCTGAAATTTACCGCTCTCGGCTTATACTGGAATCAATGTTTTCCCAGTTTTTTTGTGGCAAAATTAGGTGCCTCGGCTTATATTTGGGTCGGCTTATACTCGACTATATACGCTATTTTTAATTGTGAAATTTACCACCCTCGGCTTATACTGGAGTCAATGATTTCCCAGTTTTTTTTGTGGTAAAATTAGATGCCTCGGCTTATATTTGGGTTGGCTTATATTCGAGTATATACGGTATATTTCTACAACTGCTGAAGCCAGTTGTGCACGGTGGGCTAAACCACAAGCTGCAGAAAATCCCGCCGATTGAAAACTCCCTGCCCACCTAGCAGATCGAAAACAGAAACGTGAGTAGATAAATAGGTACTGCTTTAAACTAGGAGCCCCTGGTGGCGCAGCGTGTTAAAGCGCTGAGCTGCTGAACGTGTGGACAGAAAGGTCGCAGGTTCGAATCCAAGGAAGGGAGTGAGCGCCCGGTGTTAGCCCCAGCTTCGGCCAACCTAGCAGTTCTCGAAAACATGCAAATGTGAGTAGATGAATAGGTACTGCTCCGGCAGGAAGGTAATGGCGCTCCATGCAGTCATGCCAGCCACATGGCCTAGGAGGTGTCTATGGACAATGCCGGCTCTTGGGCTTAGAAATGTAGATGAGCATAAACCCCAGAGTCGGACACGAATGAACTTAACGTCAAGGGAAAACCATATATATATATATTATCATCTATATATATAAAAGGGTAATGGAATCACGGCACCAGACAAAACATATATATACTCGCTGCGCCCGGCCACGCGTTGCTGTGGCTAGGACTTTATTTTTCTTTTCTTTTTGTTGTATGAACGTAGAGGCGTGGATGAGAGGTTGTGCTGTCAATTTTTGAGGTTGTGGGGCGTTTAGTTTAGTTGTTTTGTCCGGTGCCGTGATTCCATTACCCTTCTATATATATAAAAGTGTAATGAAATTTCGGCCTAGGACAAAACAACAAAACTACACATCCCAGAAACACCAAACTTGGCAGCACAACCCCTCATCCATGCCTCTACGTTCATACAACAAAAAGAAAAGAAAAATGAAGTCCTAATTAGAGAGGAATAATTGTTTTTATCCAATTGCTACCAGTTAGAAGGCTAAGCTCCGCCCACCTGGTCTCCTAGCAACCTACTCAGCCCACCCAGCCTCTCAACAATAATAATAATAATAATAATAATAATAATAATAATAATAATAATAATAATAATAATACTACAATCCTAAGGTTAGCAGATACCCCTAAGGATCATCCAGTTCAACTTCCTTATATCATGTAGGACACAATCCAACCACTTCTGACAGATGGCCATCCAATATCTGCACAGTAATAATACAAATCGAATCATAGAATCAGACAGTTAGGAGAGACCCCTAAAGGCCATCCAGTCCAACCCAACTCTGCCATTGGACAATACAATTCAAACACTCCCAACAGATGGCCAGCCAGCCTCTCAATAATAATAATAATAATAATAATAATAATAATAATAATAATAATAATAATATCCTAAAGTTAGCAGATACCCCCTAAGGATCATCCAGTTCAACTTCCTTATGTCATGCAGGAGGACACAATCCAACCACTCCTGACAGATGGCCATCTAGCCTCAACAAGTTCTCACCAACACCACCAGACAATGCCACAGCAACGCGTAGCTGGGCTAAGCTGGTTTATATATATATACTAGCTGTGCCCGGCCATGCATTGCTATGGCAAAGTGGTGGTGGTATTGGTTAAAAATTGTTGTGTAATTTTTATTTGATGTTATTTGCATTTTTTTATTAATTTTATTGTAAGTTATATTTTTCTTTATTATATTTTATTATTTTCTTGTATTATTTTTAGTTATTTTCTGTTATTATAGTATTTTATTGTATCAATTTTTTTTAGTGTTTTTTATTATTTTTTATTGGGTTGCTAGGATACCAAGTTGGAGGAGCTTAGCTTTCTAACTGGCAGCAATTGGATAAAAGCAATTATTCCTCTCTCTCTAATTAGGACTTTATTTTTCTTTTCTTTTTGTTGTATCAACCTAGAGGCGTGGATGATGGGTTGTGTTGTCAAATTTCGAGGTTGGGGGGCCTGTAGTTTTGTTGTTTTGTGGGTCGCCGTGATGCCATCACTCTTTTATATATATACTAGCTGTGCCCGGCCACGCGTTGCTGTGTCATTGTCTGGTGGTGTTGGTGAGAAATTGTTGAGGTAGTGGTGGTATTGAATGTCTGTTGTATGGTTGTCTTTATGTTTAGTATGCACACTGAAGTGGATTATATGGCAGCGTGGACTCAAGAGAATCCAGTTCAAAGCAGATAATATAAGATTCTAAATGGGTTATATAGCTGTGTGGAAGGGCCTTGAGTCTACACTGCCATATAATCCAGTTAAAATCAGATAATCTGTGGAAGAAGCCTAAGTGAGGCCTAACTGTGCCTGTCCCCTGGGCTGAGTAGGTTGCTAGGAGACCAAGTGGGTGGAGCTTAGCCTTCTAACTGGCAGCAATTGGATAAAAACTATTATTCCTCTCCCTGTAATTAGGACTTTATTTTTCTTTTCTTTTTGTCGTATCAACCTAGAGGCGTGGATGATGGGTTGTGTTGTCAAATTTCGAGGTTGGGGGGCCTGTAGTTTTGTTGTTTTGTCCGCTGCCCTGATGCCATCACTCTTTTATGTATATAGATAGATAGATATATTCGTATGGCTCTGCATAGAACAGCTAAAATAAAATGGGTTGATGTGTGTAAAAGTCTTCCGTGTAAATGTTTGGTGTGTGATCAGACATTAAAAATAACCGGCAAGTCGTTAAAATACACGGACAGAGAAAAAGTCCGGGACGCCAATCGAGAGGAGACGAAAAAAAGCACATCTTTCGAGAAGGTTTGTCTCTGTTCCGAGCCCATCTGTTCCCAGCCGACACTTTTTTTTGGGTGCGTAATAGACTCTGGTTTAAAGGAAAGCTCAGCACCAAGCAAGAGTGGGGAAGATTACCATATTTCTTTGGTAATGAGCCACTACAAACACTTCGACTCAAGCTGTTAACAGCTGTCGCTGTTTCCGCTTCCTTGACTCCGAAAAAAAAAGTGAATGCGTTCGAGAGAGAGAGAGAGAGAGAGAGAAAAAGGAGAATTTCTCCCCCAAGACGCAGCAGATATATAACACTGCTCTGCATCTATATATATATATAAAAGAGTGATGGCATCACGGCGACCCACAAAACAACAAAACTACAGGCCCCCCAACCTCGAAATTTGACGACACAACCCATCATCCACGCCTCTAGGTTGATACAACAAAAAGAAAAGAAAAATAAAGTCCTAATTAGAGAGAAAGGAATAATTGTTGTTATCCAATTGCTGCCAGTTAGAGGGCTAAGCTCCACCCACTTGGTCTCCTAGCAACCCAATAAAAAACAATAAAAAACATTAAAATAATAATTAAAAACACTAAAAAATCAATGCAATAAAATACTATAATAACAGGAAATAACTCAAAATAATACAAGAAAATAATAAAATATAATAAATAAAAAGATAACTTACAATAAAATTAATTAAAAAAAAATACAAATAACGTCAAATAAAAATTACACAACAATTTTTAACCAATACCACCAACACTTTGCCACAGCAACGCGTGGCCGGGCACAGCTAGTGATTTATAAAAAGCATCGTAGGAAAGGCCAGGAAGACCCAGGTGTAAGAGATGAAACAACATCCCGAGGACTCAGCCTGATGGGAGTTGTAGTACGTCCACAATCAAAGAAGACCCTGAACCCAACTGACGATGGATCTGGGTCAAACACAGCACACAGATCCACCATGACCATCTTAAAATACCGACTGGGTTTAGAAGGGATTGGCCCAGCATGATGGGAGTTGTAGTACGTCCACAATCAAAGAAGACCCTGAACCCAATTGACGATGGATCTGGGTCAAACACAGCACACAGATCCACCATGACCATCTTAAAATACCGACTGGGTTTAGAAGGGATTGGCCCAGCATGATGGGAGTTGTAGTACGTCCACAATCAAAGAAGACCCTGAACCCAATTGACGATGGATCTGGGTCAAACACAGCACACAGATCCACCATGACCATCTTAAAATACCGACTGGGTTTAGAAGGGATTGGCCCAGCATGATGGGAGTTGTAGTACGTCCACAATCAAAGAAGACTCTGAACCCAACTGAGGATGGATCCGAAGCCAAGCGTGGCACACACATAGCCAACACGACCAACTGTAAATACTAGCAGAGGATGGATGCAGGATGATGGGAGCTGTAGTTCACCCACATCCAGAGAGCATTGTGAATCTCACAAAGAGAAGAGACTCATAAGATCCCAAACCAAACAATGACGATATCTAATACCAATCATTAGAAATAGACCTAACCCATAGTTACTTATGTATCTGTCTATCTATCTGTCTCTTTCAATCTCCCTCTATCTCTCTGTCTGTCTGTCTGTCTGTCTGTCTATCTCTTTCAATATCTATCTATCTATCTATCTATCTATCTTTCTATCTATCTATCTATTATCTATATCTATATATCCTTTCTATCTATCTATCTATCTATCTATCTATCTATCTATCTTTCTTTCTTTCTATCTATCTGTCTGTCTGTCTATCTGTCTATCTCTTTCAATCTCCTTCTATCTATCAATCAATCTATCTATCAATCTATCTATCTATCTATCTATCTATCTTTCTATCTATCTATCTGTCTGTCTATCTGTCTATCTCTTTCAATATCTATCTATCTATCTTTCTATCTGTCTATCTATCTATCTCTTTCAATATCTATCTATCTGTCTATCTCTTTCAATATCTATCTATCTATCTATCTATCTATCTATCTATCTTTCTATCTATCTATCTATCTGTCTGTCTATCTGTCTATCTCTTTCAATCTCCCTCTATCTATCTATCTATCTATCTATCTATCTATCTATCTATCTATCTATCTATCTTTCTATCTTTCTATCTTTCTATCTATCTATCTATCTATCTATCTATCTATCTATCTATCTATCTATCTATCTATCTATCTATCTATCTATCTGCCAGTCCTGTTCTTCAAAGGACTGGTCGAAATCCACCTTTGAGGGAAAACATGAAAAGGGCTTGGACTGAAAGGTGCTCCACTTACCCTTCTCTCTGGAACTCCTCGTCCAAGTTTGACAAGAGCTGGGACCCTGCTACAGAGAGGTCTAGCGCGGCTAGCGGCAAGTCCCGGTAAGCAAAATTAACAAGCTGCACCGGGGCAATGCTTTTGGTCTCTTCTTCTACTTGTTGGGATATTATTTCAACTTCTGACACTCCGCCTTCTATAGGAGGCCTAACAAACAGAAAAGTCGACAACACAAAGGGGGAAAACACACACAAAAAATACACAATCAGCAAGGAGCGGAAAAAACACCATCCTCGGCAAAACAGCGACATTTATGATATACTAGCTGTGCCCGACCACGCATTGCTGTGGTTAGGGATCCCTCTGGTTAGGACTTTATTTTTCTTTTCTTTTTGTTGTATC
This sequence comes from Anolis carolinensis, assembly GCF_035594765.1. Taxonomy (NCBI): domain Eukaryota; kingdom Metazoa; phylum Chordata; class Lepidosauria; order Squamata; family Anolidae; genus Anolis; species Anolis carolinensis. The sequence continues at coordinate 21,822,884 of NW_026943822.1, read as the reverse complement.
AACCTAGAGGCGTGGATGATGGGTTGTGTTGTCAAATTTCGAGGTTGAGGGGCCTGTAGTTTTGTTGTTTTGTCCGGTGCCCTGATTCCATCACTCTTTTATATATATACTAGATGTGCCCGGCCACGCGTTGCTGTGGCGAAGTATGGTGTTATGGGAAATAAAGTATTGAGGAATTGGTGGTAGTTAAGGTAAAGGGTCCCCTGGGCTGAGTGGGTTGCTAGGAGACCAAGTGAGTGGAGCTTAGCCTTCTAACTGGCAGCAATTGGATAAAAGCAATTATTCCTCTCCCTCTAATTAGGACTTTATTTTTCTTTTCTTTTTGTTGTATCAACCTAGAGGCATGGATGAAGGGTTGTGCGGTCAATTTTTGAGGTTGTGGGGTGTTTACTTTTGTTGTTTTGTCCGCTGCCGTGATGCCATCACTCTTTTATATATATTGTCTGGTGGTGTTGGTGAGAAATTGTTGAGGTAGTAGTGGTATTGAATGTGTGTTGTATGGTTGTCTTTATGTTTAGTATGCACACTGAAGTGGATTATACGGCAATGTGGAGTCAAGATAATCCAGTTCAAAGCAGATAATATAAGATTCTAAATGGGTTATATAGCTGTGTGGAAGAGCCTTGAGTCTACACTGCCATATAATCCAGTTAAAATCTGATAACCTGTGGAAGAGGCCTAAATGAGGCCTAACTGTGCCTGTCCCCTGGGCTGAGGAGGTCGCTAGGAGACCAAGTGGGCGGAGCTTAGCCTTCAAACTGGCAGCAATTGGATAAAAGCATTTATTCCTCTCCCTCTAATTAGGACTTTATTTTTCTTTTCTTTTTGTTGTATCAACCTAGAGGCATGGATGAAGGGTTGTGCGGTCAATTTTTGAGGTTGTGGGGTGTTTACTTTTGTTGTTTTGTCCGCTGCCGTGATGCCATCACTCTTTTATATATATAGATATAGATTGACGATTGACAGCATACATCTTTGTGCTTGTGGGCATACGTTGTAGAACGAAACGTGGCAGCCATGAAATGTCCTCTGAATTATGATTATTATGATTATTATTATTATGAATTCATCCCAAAATATATTGGAAATCTATCCTAGGAAGGGGCATTCACTTCCTTAGGGAATCGGCAGCAAAAAGGCCTTTTTGTTGAGTTTTTCCTTTTCTGATCCGGCTGCACCGACTTATCTCTGAAGCAGGTGATCAAAAACCCTCTAATGAATTAAGTGACCTGGATAATCATCTGCATAATATTAATAGCTCAGAGTCAACGGCGAGGCCCCAAATTATGCAAGAACCTCTCTGCCCGGAAAAATAAAATAAAATAAAGAGTTTGGCACGAATGGGAAAAAAAGGGCTTATCAAAAGCAAATGTTCTGCAAACATCCCTGTTATTTCTAGATTATTTCTGGATCCTTCCCTAAGGAGAAGAGGACAAGGCTTGGCTTCGGTGGGGAAAGCGCACGAGAAGGCAATTAATTCATTAACGTGCAAATGAGAAGGTTTGGAAGCCACGGAGCTAATGAGGCTATAATCTGTCTTCTTCCATCCAAAAAATATTTCCCAAAAAGATTTCTATTGTATTCATATATACCGTATATACTCGAGTATAAGATGAGTTTTTCAGTCCATTTTAAAGACTTAAAAATCCCCCTTTGGCTTATACTCAGGTGAGGTATCCTGGTTGGATTATATTCGGGTTGGCTTATACTCAAGTATATATGGTACATTTATTATTTTTCTCTATTATTATTGGCATTATTACATTTATTATTTTACTCCATTAATTATTATTATTACATTTATTATTGTACTCCATTATTATTATTATTACATTTATTATTTTACTCCATTTATTATTATTACATTTATTATTTTACTCCATTATTATTATTATTATTATTATTATTATTATTATTATTATTATTATTATTGTACTCCATTAATTATTATTATTACATTTATTATTTTACTCCATTAATTATTATGATTATTACATTTATTATTATACTCCATTAAATATTATGATTATTACATTTATTATTGTACTCCATTATTATTATTACATTTATTATTTTACTCCATTATTATTATTACATTTATTATTTTTCTCCATTATTATTATTACTATTATTATTATTACATTTATTATTTTACTCCATTAATTATTATGATTATTATATTTATTATTATACTCCATTAATTATTATGATTATTATTACATTTATTATTTTACTCTATTATTGTTACTACTGCATTACATTTATTTTACTCTATTTTTATTATTATTAATACATTTATTTCACTCTGACATTATTACTATTAGTTATTATTTCACTCTTTATTATTACATTTATGATTTTACTCCATTTATTATTATTATTATTATTATTATTATTATTATTATTACATTTATTATTTTACTCCACTTATTATTATTATTATTATTATTACATTTATGATTTTACTCCATTTATTATTATTATTATGACATTTATGATTTTACTCCATTATTATTATTACATTTATGATTGTACTCTATTATTGTTATTATTAATACATTTATTTCACTCTGACAATAATATTATCATAGTTATTATTTCACTATTATTACATTTATGATTTTACTCCATTTATTATTATTATTATTACATTTATGATTTTACTCTATTATTGTTATTATTAATACATTTATTTCACTCTGACAATATTATTATTACATTTATTATTTTACTCCATTTATTATTATTATTACATTTATTATTTTACTCTATTTTTATTATTATTAATATATTTATTTCACTCTGACATTATTACTATTACAGTTATTATTTCACTCTTTATTATTACATGTATTATTACATGTTATTATTACTCCATTTATTATTTTACTCCATTTATTATTATTATTATTATTATTACATTTATTATTTTACTCTATTATTACTGTTACTACTGTATTACATTTATTTCACTCTGTTTTTATTATTATTAATACATTTATTTCACTCTGACATTATTACTATTAGTTATTATTTCACTCTTTATTATTACATGTATTATTTTACTGTATTTGTTATTATTACTCCATTTATTATTTTACTCCATTTATTATTATTATTATTATTACATTTATTATTTTACTCTATTATTACTGTTACTACTGTATTACATTTATTTCACTCTGTTTTTATTATTATTAATACATTTATTTCACTCTGACATTATTACTATTAGTTATTACTTCACTCTTTATTATTACATGTATTATTTTACTGTATTTGTTATTATTACTACATTTATTATTTTACTCTATTATTCTTAAAAGGAGACATAAGCACATTTACATGGAAGAAGATGAGAATAATGATTGAATCAGTGTCGGACAGTCTTATCTTAAATTTGAGCTTGATGTAAATATTCAAAAACATTTAACCTACTGATGCCTCAATTAATGTAATTTTATTGGTATCTGTTTTTATTTCTGAAATTTACCACTCTCGGCTTATACTTGTTTTCCCAGTTTTTTTTGTGGTAAAATTAGGTGCCTTGGCTTTTATTTCGGTCAGATTATACTCAAGTATATACGGTATATAGTCTTCCCTTCTTTTTTTGCCTTCCACTATCCATGGTTGAAAAAATGTGCTATTTTTTCATCCATCCAACAACCTGGGTTGTTTATCTGGATTAGAGAAGGTTAATAAGGAATTAGGGCTCAATCCAATTACTGTTTCCAGATCAAATAGACCCACGGAAAGGACTGAGACTCAACAGGTCTAGCAAAGTCTCGTTTTTTAAATCCACGCTATGCTAGATTTCTATATGCAAAGAGGCATTTGTATTGGGGAGAAGCATTCCACTTTCCATTGGGAGTTTCGAGGGATATCATCCCGAGAAAAGCATCCAAACAGGACTTTTCATGGCTGAATATAAATGGATTTTAAGCAAACCAAGCTGCGTTTAGACAACACGACAAAGCTAAGAGGGGGAAAAAAGCCTATCAGTCTTTTAAACATTTAAATACTTTACCCCTGTCTTCTCGCACTTTGAATCTCTTTATGAGAGAAAAAGCATATAAATAATATAAATAATAACACATAAAATTATTATTATTATTATTTGAAACACAAAAAGATAGGTCCACAACAGACATTATTATTATTATTATTATTATTATTATTATTATTATTATTATTATTATTATTATTATTGGGTTGCTCTGAGTTTTCCGGACATATACTTAATAACACATAACGTTGTTGTTATTATTATTATTATTATTATTGTTGTTGTTATTGTTGGGTTGCTTATTATTATTATTGTTGTTGGGTTGCTCTGAGTTTTCCGGACATATACTTAATAACACATAACGTTGTTGTTATTATTATTATTATTATTATTATTGTTGTTGTTATTGTTGGGTTGCTTATTATTATTATTGTTGTTGGGTTGCTCTGAGTTTTCCAGACATATACTTAATAACACGTAACGTTGTTGTTATTATTATTATTATTATTGTTGTTGTTGTTGTTGGGTTGCTTATTATTATTATTATTATTGGGTTGCTCTGAGTTTTCCGGACATATACTTAATAACACATAACGTTGTTGCTATTATTATTGTTGTTGTTGTTGTTGTTGTTGGGTTGCTTATTATTATTATTGTTGTTGGGTTGCTCTGAGTTTTCCAGACATATACATAATAACACATCATTCCTGCATTGGGGGGGGGGGGGGATCCTTTGTTGGGAGGTGTTAGCTTGCCCTGGTTGCTTCATGCCTGGAATTCCCCTGTGTTCTGAGTGTTGTTCTTCATTTACTGCAAAGCCTTCGACAACACAAAAAGCTACACGTCCGTCCAAGACATGGGCGAAACGTCAGGAGACAATGCTTCTGGAACAAGGCCATACAGCCCGGAAAACTCACAGCAACCCAGTGATTCCAGCCTTAAAAGCCTTTGACAACACATTATTATTATTATTATTATTATTATTATTATTATTGACACAACGACATAGCATGACACAGCAAATTATTATTATTATTATTATTATTATTATTATTATTATTATTATTGACACAAAGACATAGCAGGACACAGCAAATTATTATTATTATTATTATTATTATTATTTTATTATGACACAGCAAACAAGATAGATATGCTGGATTTCGTATCACAAAATCACAAGTCGAACATCATTATTATTATTATTATTATTATTATTTTATTATGACACAACAAACAAGATAGATATGCTGGATTTCGTATCACAAAATCACAAGTCGAACACTTCCCAAGTGTCTAGGACTGTGTGATGTATTTTCGGATGATGCGCGCAGATCCCAGTAGGGTGGCCTTTTGCAGATGGCAGATTGTGATTTTGTCAATGTCTATTGTTTGCAAATGCCGGCTGAGATTTTTTGGCACGGCACCCAGTGTGCCCATCACCACTGGGACCACCTGCACTGGTTTCTGCCAGAGTCTTTGAAGTTCAATCTTGAGGTCCTGATTATTATTATTATTATTAATAATAATAATATTAATATTATTCACAGCCCTGCTGTGTGGGCCTGATATAAACTCGTATTTATCCAGCTAGTATCTGATATGTCAGGCCAACTATCCGATCCCTATCAATGTGATTTGTGCCCTATCTTATATGACTATCCTATCTGCAGAATTTCCACTAAAAATGCTGCCAATCCACAGCAAACAAATCTATTTTCAGCCATACATTTAAAGACGTGGACGTGGCTGCCACGTTTCCGCTCGGCATTCAGTCGGATCCCGACCGCAATGACACTGAGACCTTGTTGGGCTCCCAGTTAATCATGCAGATGAATTAAAAATTAATTCGCTTGTTCCGTGCTTAGAGTAGTAGGACGTGAGGGCAACGGACCTCTTTGAAAGGTTTTCAGAAAGTATATTCGTATCTGATTTGATAATTTTGTCAAATCACACTCCAAAGCTATCTTAAGTCAAATGGCTATCACAACATGTGGATGTGCTTCAACTTCATAGGGAAATTTCAAAGGTTTTGCTTAGGCAAGGCATTCTTTGCCGTTCATCCCTCTGAAATATAGCCAACAGCACTCTCCTTTTAGCGATATCTATATATATAAAAGGGCAATGGAATCACGGCACTGGACAAAACAACTAAACTAAACGCCCCACAACCTTGAAAATTGACAGCACAACCTCTCATCCACGCCTCTACGTTCATACAACAAAAAGAAAAGAAAAATAAAGTCCTAGCCACAGCAACGCGTGGCCGGGCACAGCTAGTCTATATATATAAAAGGGTAATGGAATCACGGCACCGGACAAAACAACTAAACTGAACGCCCCACAACCTTGAAAATTGACAGCACAACCTCTCATCCACGCCTCTACGTTCATACAACAAAAAGAAAAGAAAAATAAAGTCCTAGCCACAGCAACGCGTGGCCGGGCACAGCTAGTCTATATATATAAAAGGGTAATGGAATCACGGCACCGGACAAAAAAACTAAACTAAACGCCCCACAACCTTGAAAATTGACAGCACAACCTCTCATCCACGCCTCTACGTTCATACAACAAAAAGAAAAGAAAAATTAAGTCCTAGCCACAGCAACACGTGGCCGAGCACAGCTAGTACCATATATACTCGAATATAAGCTGACCCAAATATAAGTCGAGGCACCTCATTTTACCACAGAAAAACTGGGAAAACTTATTGGCTCGAGTATAAGTCGAGGGCAGGAAATGCAACAGCTCCCGGTCAATTTCAGAAATAAAAAACAAACAGATAATTACATTTATTATTTTCGTGTATTTATCATCCAATTTATTATTATTGGATGGATACGTAATCACATTTACATTGAGGAAGTTTAAAATAATATTTAATCAGAATTGGACAGTCCTATCTTAAATTACAGTTTTATGTCAATATTCAAAAACATTGAACCTAGTGACGCCTCAATTAGTTTTATTTTATTGTTAATTGTTTAGGTTCAATGTTTTTGAATATTGACTACATGAAACTGTAATTTAAGATAGGACTGTCCAATTCTGATTAAATATTATTTTAACCTTCTTCAATGTAAATGTGATTACGTATCCATCCAATAATAATATATACACTAAAATAGTAAATGGCATAATAATAATAATAATAATAATAATAATAATAATAATAATAATAGTAATAGAATAAAATAATAAATGTAATAATAAAGATAATAATAAAGAAAAAATAATAAATGTAATAGTAACAATAATAATAGAGTAAAATAATAATAAAATAATAATAATAATAATAATCTCAGCCGGCGTTTGGAAACAATAGACATTGACAAAATCACGATCTGCCAACTGCAAAAGGCCACCCTGCTGGGATCTGCACGCATCATCCGAAAATACATCACAGAGTCCTAGACACTTGGGAAGTGTTCGACTTGTGATTTTGTGATACGAAATCCAGCATATCTATCTTGTTTGCTGTGTCATACAATACAATAATAATAATAATAATAATAATAATAATAATAATAATACATCACACAGTCCTAGACACTTGGGAAGTGTCCGACTTGTGATTTTGTGATATGAAATCCAGCATGTCTATCTTGTTTGCTGTGTCATACAATACAATAATAATAATAATAATAATAATAATAATAATAATAATAATAATAATACATCACACAGCCCTAGACACTTGGGAAGTGTCCGACTTGTGATTTTGTGATATGAAATCCAGCATGTCTATCTTGTTTGCTGTGTCATACAATACAATAATAATAATAATAATAATAATAATAATAATAATAATAATAATAATACATCACACAGCCCTAGACACTTGGGAAGTGTCCGACTTGTGATTTTGTGATACGAAATCCAGCGTGTCTATCTTGTTTGCTGTGTCATACAATAATAATAATAATAATAATAATAATAATAATAATACATCACACAGTCCTAGACACTTGGGAAGTGTTCGACTTGTGATTTTGTGATACGAAATCCAGCATGACTATCTTGTTTGCTGTGTCATACAACAACAACAACAATTATTATTATTATTATTATTATTATTATTATTATTATTATTATTATAAAAGGTAAAGGTTTCCCCTGACATTAAGTCCAGTCATGTCTGACTCTGGGGGTTGGTGCTCATCTCCATTTCTAAGCCGAAGAGCTGGCGTTGTCCATAGACACCTCCAAGGTCATGTGGCCACTGGCATGACTGCATGGAGCGCCGTTACCTTCCCGCCGGAGCAGTACCTATTGCTCTACTCGCATTGGCATGTTTTCGAACTGCTAGGGTGGCAGGAGCTGGGGCTAACAGCGGGTGCTCACCCCGTTCCCCGTAACAATGTGGAGAGACTCTAATTTCCCGTGCGGTTGTAAATAAGTAGAGCTTTTCTCGCATTGGTTCATACTTACTGGGGACTGGTCATGTTGGAAGAAGCCACCAAGGTAGCACCTGTCTAGCTAGATCCAGCTCCTCAGCCGTGAATGGCTAGCATTACAAAGGCAGTTTTCTTTAAAAAGAAGAAGAAAACATAAAAAAGGACACAGAACTCAGCAGCAAAAAGAACAAACCCAGAAACAATGATAATGGACGCAATGATAATAAAGGCCATCCCAATTGCCACGTTTGTCGTCTTTTCCCCCCCTTCACATATGTATCCGTTCTCCCTTTGTGGATGTTTATCTATCTAGGAAACTGCCCTGATATATAAATAAGGTTTGTAGATACCGTATATACTCGAGTATAAGCCGACCCGAATATAAGCTGAGGGACCTAATTTTACCACCAAAAAACCTGGGGAAATATTGACTCCGGTACAAGCCAAGATACGAATAAAATTACCGTATATACTCAAGTATAAGCCGACCCGAATATAAGCCGAGCCACCTAATTTTGACACAAAAAAACTGGGAAAGTATTGACTCCAGGATAAGCCGAGATACCAATAAAATTACCGTATATACTCGAGTATAAGCAGAGGCACCTAATTTTTGCCACAAAAAAACTGGGAAAACACTGACTCCAGTATAAGTCGATACCAATACAATTACCGTATATACTCAAGTATAAGCAGAGGCACCTAATTTTTGCCACAAAAAAACTGGGAAAACGTTGACTTCAGGATAAGCCGAGATACCAATACAATTACCGTATATACTCGAGTATAAGCAGAGGCACCTAATTTTTGCCACAAAAAAACTGGGAAAACGTTGACTGCAGGATAAGCCGAGATACCAATACAATTACCGTATATACTCGAGTATAAGCAGAGATACCAATACAATTACCGTATATACTCGAGTATAAGCAGAGGCACCTAATTTTGCCACAAAAAAAACTGGGAAAACGTTGACTCCAGGATAAGCAGAGATACCAATAAAATTACCGTATATACTCGAGTATAAGCCGAGATACCAATACAATTACCGTATATACTCGAGTATAAGCAGAGGCACCTAATTTTGCCACAAAAAAACTGGGAAAACGTTGACTGCAGGATAAGCCGAGATACCAATACAATTACCGTATATACTCGAGTATAAGCAGTGGCACCTAATTTTTGCCACAAAAAAACTGGGAAAACGTTGACTCCAGGATAAGCCGAGATACCAATAAAATTACCGTATATACTCGAGTATAAGCAGAGGCACCTAATTTTGCCACAAAAAAACTGGGAAAACACTGACTCCAGTATAAGTCGATACCAATAAAATTACCGTATATACTTGAGAATAAGCTGACCCGAATATAAGCCGAGGCACCCAATTTTGCCACAAAAAAACTGGGAAAACACTGACTCCAGTATAAGCCAAGATACTAATACAATTACCGTATATACTCAAGTATAAGCAGAGGCACCTAATTTTGCCACAAAAAAACTGGGAAAACGCTGACTCCAGTATAAGCCGAGATACTAATACAATTACCATATATACTCGAGTATAAGTCAACCTGAGTATAAGCCCACCTGGACCCTCACCCAAGTATAAGCCGAGGAGGGTTTTTTTCAATCCGAAAAAAGGGCTGAAAAACTAGGCTTATACTCGAGTATATACAGTATTTTTTTCTCGACCGCTTTGCAAACCACAAGACACCTGCAGTAGCTATCAATCCTGAACAATCACAAAAAGATGCACCACATATGGACAACCCAAAAGAACAAAAGTGAAGAGAAAGGAAAACAAACGTTTTGTGGCTATTTCAGCAAAGATTTCTATATTCTACTAGCTGTGCCCAGCCATGCGTTGCTTTATTTTTCTTTTCTTTTTGTTGTATGAATGTAGAGGCATGGATGAGAGGCTGTGCTGTTAATTTTCAACGTTGTGGGGCATTTAGTTTAGTTGTTTTGTCCGGTGCCGTGATTCCATGACCCTTTTATATATATAGATATCCCCATTTCGTCATGTTGAGATTGCGAGATTCGGGCGTCACAGCCTATGAAAGCTCCCAATTCCTGCTCCCACTGGTTCTATTTGTTGGGACGACAAAGCAAATAGTGTCCGGAGTCCAAGCAACACACACGGCTTTGGTCTCCTGGGTGTCCTTGGCCACAGATCTCCAGACCTATGGACTGGACCCACTTTGAACTACTCGTGGGTGAACTCAGCCGGGTTGGCGGGAAGAAATCAATAGGGATCAAAGGCAGCGGGGAAAGACTTGGAGAGAAATCATTTCCAGGGGAGGATGGGATTAGCCGTGTAAACCCGTTGCAGAGCGACTCACAACACCTTCAAGACCGGCAATTCTCGTGCCAAAGGAAACTTGTTCGCCTTTCGTGGGACAGTTGAATACAAAGACATTTCACGTCACACCACTGTGGTTTTCTTCTCACTTTCTAACACTGCGAAGCAGCATTTGGAACACAAATGCCTATCCTCCCTGTCAAGAGGCTCAAACTCTGCTCTTCTGGGATCTGTAGTGTTGTGAACCCTTTTGCGGATAGCGAATCTGAATCCACTTATTCATCCTAACGCAAGTCAGATTCGCTTATCCAAGCTTCTGCTAGCCTTTTTAGCTTGGATAAGTAAGACTCTACTGTAAATAATAATAATAATAATAATAATAATAATAATAATAATAATAATAATAATTATTATTATTATAATTAATAATAATAATTAATAATAATAAAGCTGATAAGGAGAAGACCTGGTTATGGCTCACGAATGGGACCCTGAAGAAGGAGACAGAAGGCCTGATCCTTGCAGCCCAGGAGCAAGACATCAGGACAAAGGCAATTCAGGCCAAGATCGAAAAATCAGCTGTTGATCCAAAATGCAGACTGTGCAAGGAAACCGACGAAACCATGGATCATATCCTTAGCTGCTGTAAGAAAATCACACAGACAGACTACAAACAGAGGCCCAACTGTGTGGCCCAAATGATTAACTGGAACTTATGCCTCAAGTACCACCTCCCAGCAGCAAAGAACTGGTGGGATCACAAACCTGCAAAAGTGGGATCACAAACCTGCAAAATCACGATCTGCCAGCTGCAAAAGGCCACCCTACTGGGATCTGCACGCATCATCCGAAAATACATCACACAGTCCTAGACACTTGGGAAGTGTTCGACTTGTGATTTTGTGATACGAAATCCAGCATGTCTATCTTGTTTGCTGTGTCTTTATAATAATAATAATAATAATAATAATAATAATAATAATAATACATATGAAATGAAATAATAATAATATGAAATCCAGCATATCTATCTTGTTTGCTGTGTCATAATAAAATAATAATAATAATAATAATAATAATAATAATAATAATAATTTATTTGTTTGACCAGTCATATGACCATTTCAAAGTGCAACGTAAATAAAAACAAGGCAAAGAGGATGGGAGGACAGGCAGCTGACCATCTGTTTGCTGACAAAATCTTATTTTCCTGATTCTTCTTTCTACTGTATATATAAATCCCACGTGCCTAGTTTCCAACAGATCTCACAAACCTATGAGGATGCCTGCCATAGAGGTGGGCGAAACGTCAGGAGAGAATGCCACTGGAAGATGGCCGTACAGCCCAAAAGACTCACAGCAACCCAGAGAGTTGGAACAAACCTACAAAGACTCCTCGTGACACCGACGTCCCGCTCTGACAGCGCTAACTACACAAAGATTACAAAGAGATCCTAAACCGGGGATACGCTTAGCCAAATAAATGCGTCTAGACGGAGACAACAGGTGCTTTGAGTCCAGAGAAGTGATGCCAGATTTATTCTCATGCGCTGCAGCTGCTTCCCCGTGTAACGTGAGAGCATTGTCATTCCCAGGGTGCAAAACCTTTTTGGACAAGCGACACCAAGCTCTCCAAAGTCTGCAAAGGGACAGAGTCCAATCGCTCTTAGGTGAAAGGACAAAACGGAGAGAGCGACAAAAAGGACAAAACGGAGAGAGTGACAAAAAGGACAAAACGGAGAGAGCGACAAAAAGGACAAAACGGAGAGAGTGACAAAAAGGACAAAACGGAGAGAGCGACAAAAAGGACAAAACGGAGAGAGTGACAAAACAAGTGTGGAAAAGGTGAAGAAGAGATCCCCAGTATTCTTTGGACAGGCAACATAGTCCAAGTAAGTTATTTACACGTTTAACAGATGATGTGTATTGAAATACAGTGACCGCAACGGAAGGGAAGCTGACAGAAGCCCGGAAGCCGGATTCTCCGATGTAGGTTTTATTTGGCTGGCCTTATCTTTTGTTTGCACTCCGGAGGAGGCGTGTGTGTTTCGGGGGCAAGGGAGGGACCCGGCACAGACGCCGCGGCCGGGATGGGCCTGGGTGGGAGCCTAAGCAGAGCCCGTTTTCTCCCATAGAGTCCCAGCATCATGGGCCACCTTGTACCGGAAAGGATGGTTTGAACTCACAAACACTCCGCCGGGATTCGCTCCAAAGGACACACAAGCAGGCATCGGAAACTTGCGTGAGTACAAATATTTGGCGTATTATACGAGCAACAGTGTGCCGATTGCTGTCAATGTGGTGTCAGTGTGTCCAGGTTGAGAATACAAGCTTTGCAGATGTTTCCAGGTTGGGAATATGAGTTTTGCAGATCCTTTTTCCTTAGAGCAGGCATGGGCAAACTTTGGCCCTCGGGTGTTTTGGACTAACAGCCTCAGACTTGTGATTTTGTGATATGAAATCCAGCATATCTATCTTGTTTGCTATGTCATAAAATAATAATAATAATAATAATAATAATAATAATAATAATAATAATAATAATAATACATCACACAGTCCTAGACACTTGGGAAGTGTTCGACTTGTGATTTTGTGATACGAAATCCAGCATATCTATCTTGTTTGCTGTGTCATATAAATACTAATACTAATAATAATAATAATAATAATAATACATCACACAGTCCTAGACACTTGGGAAGTGTTCGACTTGTGATTTTGTGATACGAAATCCAGCATATCTATCTTGTTTGCTGTGTCATATAAATACTAATACTAATAATAATAATAATAATAATAATACATCACACAGTCCTAGACACTTGGGAAGTGTTCGACTTGTGATTTTGCGATGTGAAATCCAGCATGTCTATCTTGTTTGCTATATCATAACAAAATAATAATAATAATAAAAATAATAATAATAATAATAATACATCACACAGTCCTAGACACTTGGGAAGTGTTCGACTTGTGATTTTGCGATGTGAAATCCAGCATAGCTATCTTGTTTGCTATATCATAACAAAATAATAATAATAATAATAATAATAAAAATAATAATAATAATAATAATACATCACACAGTCCTAGACACTTGGGAAGTGTTCGACTTGTGATTTTGTGAAACGAAATCCAGCATAGCTATCTTGTTTGCTGTGTCATACAATATAATAATAATAATAATAATAATAATAATAATAATAATAATAATAATAATAATATTAAGCCAGGTGCCAAAGGGATGACCTCATGGGTTCTTGGTAGGGCCTTAGCTTAAATTAATATAATTAAAAGAAGGGGCCTGAGGCTGTTAGGAATTGGAGTCCAAAACACTTGGAGGGCCGAAGTTTGCCCATGCCTGCCATAGAGAGTTCTCATTTGCAGGATCAATTATAACAATTCACTGGAGAGTATTGCACTGTGTGATGCAACCTGTTGCCGCGCCGTGGGGCCGAAATGCAAACATTACCTACTTTATTTTGGAAGGAACTTTGGAACGCCCGAATCGTGCCAATGGGCTAGCCCCGCGCATAGGAAAGGCTCCGGCATGCTCCTCAGGGACATAGTCTCATTCCATCTCCATGCATCAAAGGGGGGAAGATAATAATAATAATAATAATAATAATAATAATAATAATAATAATAATAATACATCACACAGTCCTAGACACTTGGGAAGTGTTCGACTTGTGATTTTGTGATACGAAATCCAGCACATCTATCTTGTTTGCTGTGTCATAATAAAATAATAATAATAATAATAATAATAATAATAATAATAATAATAATAATAATAATACTTTTATTTTTCTATCCCACCACCATCTCCCCGAAGGGACTCGGGGCGGCTAGCATGGGGCCAAGCCCAAAACCGAAACAAAATATGACAGGTTGAAAACAATATCAGTAACTAGGAACAGTGTCAATACAACAATCGGACAAAATAAACAAATTAAAAACACAGAATACAATAGGACACCATAACGAACATATAAAAATGAGGTAATAAAACAAACAGGGATAACAGTGAACCTTATTGAAATTATGGATCTCCAGACCCAGAATATCATGCTTTCCAGACCCAGAATGTCACGGGTTTTATGAATTAGTCTCCTGTTTTAAATTGTATGCTTCATGCCGATTTTATCGATTGTTTTACTGATAATTGAGGTTTTATTGGTATAATTGTTTTATTGTTGTATCATTGATATTTGATTGTTTTCTCGGGCAAGGCCCCATGTAAGCCGCCCCGAGTCCCTTCGGGGAGATGGGGCGGGGTATAAAAATAAAGTTGTTATTATTATTATTATTATTATTATTATTATTATTATTATTATTATTATTATTATTATTACTTTCCATTGGAGAGCCTAGAAAATGCCTAGAAAGGATATATTTTGTTCGATGTGGATACTATGGAGCACAGTCTCAGCAATACAGGGGTTGTATTCAAACTTCTTGTTCTTGTTCGAACTTCTTGTTTGAACTCAGCTTTCTGTATGTCAAGATACAGGATTCATATTCCTTTGCAATATCTCCATCTAAGCCCTTCTGCCATTTATTTATATTCCCTTGCGATATCCTCCCTCTAAGCCCTTGTGCCGGCTGAACTGCTGGCCTGAAGGTTGGGTTGCTGACCTGAAAGTTGCCAGTTCGAATCTGCGAGACAGGGGTGAGCTTCTGTATGTCAGCTCTAGCTTGCGGGGACATGAGAGAAGCATCACAGATAACACATCCGGGCAATGTCCCTTGGGCAATGCCAATATTGTGCTAATATGGTAGAGCTGAGCAGTTGGGTTGTTGACCTGAAGGTTGCTGGTTGGAATCTGCGAGACAGGGGTGAGCTTCTGTATGTCAGCTCTAGCTTGCGGGGAGATGAGAGAAGCATCGCAGATAACACATCCGGGCAATGTCCCTTGGGCAATGCCAATATTGTGCTAATATGGTAGAGCTGAGCAGTTGGGTTGCTGACCTGAAGGTTGCCGGTTCGAATCTGTGAGACAGGGGTGAGCTTCTGTATGTCAGCTCTAGCTTGCGGGGACAGGAGAGAAGCCTCCCAGCTAATACATCCGGGCAATGTCCCCTGGGCAATGCTAATATTGTGCTAATATGGTAGAGCTGAGCAGTTGGGTTGTTGACCTGAAGGTTGCTGGTTGGAATCTGCGAGACAGGGGTGAGCTTCTGTATGTCAGCTCTAGCTTGCGGGGAGATGAGAGAAGCATCGCAGATAACACATCCGGGCAATGTCCCTTGGGCAATGCCAATATTGTGCTAATATGGTAGAGCTGAGCAGTTGGGTTGCTGACCTGAAGGTTGCCGGTTCGAATCTGTGAGACAGGGGTGAGCTTCTGTATGTCAGCTCTAGCTTGCGGGGACAGGAGAGAAGCCTCCCAGCTAATACATCCGGGCAATGTCCCTTGGGCAATGCCAATATTGTGCTAATATGGTAGAGCTGAGCAGTTGGGTTGTTGACCTGAAGGTTGCTGGTTGGAATCTGCGAGACAGGGGTGAGCTTCTGTATGTCAGCTCTAGCTTGCGGGGAGATGAGAGAAGCATCGCAGATAACACATCCGGGCAATGTCCCTTGGGCAATGCCAATATTGTGCTAATATGGTAGAGCTGAGCAGTTGGGTTGCTGACCTGAAGGTTGCCGGTTCGAATCTGTGAGACAGGGGTGAGCTTCTGTATGTCAGCTCTAGCTTGCGGGGACAGGAGAGAAGCCTCCCAGCTAATACATCCGGGCAATGTCCCCTGGGCAATGCTAATATTGTGCTAATATGGTAGAGCTGAGCAGTTGGGTTGTTGACCTGAAGGTTGCTGGTTGGAATCTGCGAGACAGGGGTGAGCTTCTGTATGTCAGCTCTAGCTTGCGGGGAGATGAGAGAAGCATCGCAGATAACACATCCGGGCAATGTCCCTTGGGCAATGCCAATATTGTGCTAATATGGTAGAGCTGAGCAGTTGGGTTGCTGACCTGAAGGTTGCCGGTTCGAATCTGTGAGACAGGGGTGAGCTTCTGTATGTCAGCTCTAGCTTGCGGGGACAGGAGAGAAGCCTCCCAGCTAATACATCCGGGCAATGTCCCTTGGGCAATGCCAATATTGTGCTAATATGGTAGAGCTGAGCAGTTGGGTTGTTGACCTGAAGGTTGCTGGTTGGAATCTGCGAGACAGGGGTGAGCTTCTGTATGTCAGCTCTAGCTTGCGGGGACATGAGAGAAGCATCACAGCTAATACATCCGGGCAATGTCCCTTGGGCAATGCCAATATTTTGCTAATATGGTAGAGCTGAGCAGTTGGGTTGTTGACCTGAAGGTTGCTGGTTGGAATCTGCGAGACAGGGGTGAGCTTCTGTATGTCAGCTCTAGCTTGCGGGGACATGAGAGAAGCATCACAGCTAATACATCCGGGCAATGTCCCCATGGCAATGCCAATATTGTGCTAATATGGTAGAGCTGAGCAGTTGGGTTGCTGACCTGAAGGTTGCCGGTTCGAATCTGCGAGACAGGGGTGAGCTCCCATCTGTCAGCTCTAGCTTGCGGGGACATGAGAGAAGCCTCCCAGCTAATACATCCAGGCATACCCTGGGCAATTCCAATATCCTGCTAATATGGTAGAACTGAGCACCAATCTAATAAAAACGTGTTATTAAAATGTTTAGGGCTCTTTGCAGCTAATTGCCAAAGCGTAATATCACTCCTCATTATAATCATTTATTTTTATATATAGCATCATCGCCATAGATGTGGTTCAACATGTAAAATACCCCCCCGCAAAACAGCTAACTTTTTATTTTCGTGTCAGGAGCGACTTGAGAAACTGCAAGTCGCTTCCGGTGTGAGAGAATTGGCTGCCTGGAAGGATGCTGCCCGGATGTTTTGATGTTTTTACCATC
Source organism: Anolis carolinensis (assembly GCF_035594765.1). Lineage (NCBI taxonomy): Eukaryota > Metazoa > Chordata > Lepidosauria > Squamata > Anolidae > Anolis > Anolis carolinensis. The sequence goes on along the minus strand of NW_026943822.1, from coordinate 21,805,273 downwards.
CTCATTATAATTCTATTCTGAATTTTATTAGGTCCCTCTTATTTGGGTATTTTAATCTGTTGATGCTATCTCTATATTGCTGCTGCAGTTCCCCCACCTATGAAGTTGATTGAATTGTATTGGTGGTTGTTATCCATGTTTTTATTAGTTCTTGTTTTTTATTGGCTAATGTTTTATTTTATTTATTTATTTTTTTTTAATTGTGCAAGTTGTTGTCTATTGCTGTGTTTTACACTGCTACTGTTTTTATTCGGGCTTGGCCCCATGTAAGCCGCCCTGAGTTCCCTCCGGGGAGATAGAGGCGGGGTATAAAAATAAAGTTATTATTATTATCAACACAACGACGTTGTATGGCACAGCAAACAAGATAGATATGCTGGATTTCGTTTCGCAAAACCACAAGTCGAACACTTCCCAAGTGTCTAGGACTGTGTGATGTATTTTCGGATGATGCGTGCAGATCCCAGTAGGGTGGCCTTTTGCAGCTGGCAGATCGTGATTTTGTCAATGTCTATTGTTTCCAAATGCCGGCTGAGATCTTTTGGCACGGCACCCAATGTGCCCATCACCACCGGGACCACCTGCACTGGTTTCTGCCAAAGTCTTTGACGTTCAATCTTGAGGTCCTGAGAGCGGCTGAGTTTTTCCTGTTGTTTTTCGTCAATGCGACTGTCACCTGGGATGGCAACATCAATGATCCAAACCTTGTTCTTTTCCACAACTGTGATGTCTGGTGTGTTGTGTTCCAGAACTTTGTCAGTCTGGATTCGGAAGTCCCACAGTATCTTTGCATGTTCATTTTCCAAGACTTTTGCAGGTTTGTGATCCCACCAGTTCTTTGCTGCTGGGAGGTGGTACTTGAGGCATAAGTTCCAATGAATCATTTGGGCCACAGAGTTGTGCCTCTGTTTGCAGTCTGTCTGTGCGATTTTCTTACAGCAGCTGAGGATATGATCCATGGTTTCGTCGGTTTCCTTGCACAGTCTGCATTTTGGGTCATCAGCTGATTTTTCAATCTTGGCCTTAATTGCATTTGTTCTGATGGCTTGCTTCTGGGCTGCAAGGATCAGGCCTTCTGTCTCCTTCTTCAGGGTCCCATTCGTTTTATTATTATTATTATTATTATTATTATTATTGGTGGTTGTTATTGTTAGTATTGGTGGACAATTATTATTGTCGTATTAACTCTTGTGTTATTGCCTTATTGTGTTTTCACTTGTGTATATTGTGCAAATGTATTTATGTCGTTACTTCTGTGAACTATGCCCCATGTGAGCCGCCTCATGTGAGCCGCCCCGAGTCCCCGTGGGGAGATGGTGGCAGGGTATAAATAAAGTTATTATTATTATTATTATCATCATCATCATCATCCTTGTGGGAGGCTTCTCTCATGGGACGCTGGAGCTGACAGAGGGAGCTCAGGAATAAGCTGGGCCTCTAGGAAATGCCCAAGAGAACTCTTAAAAAGCAATAAAAAACAACTCCGGATGCATCAAGGCACATACCTTTGCACCATAGTGGGAACTTTGGCTTCGGGCATCTCACCCAACGCGGCGGAAAGATCCCATTAGTCACAGGAGGCATCTGCCATCGATCTTCTATAGCGGGACCTTCATAAAGTCCGTGGTGTCTTTGCAAAGCTCCATGATGGTTTTTGGATGTCTTAAGAGCCGTTGCTTTTCCAGGGAGAGACAAAGCTTCCTTCACACCTGGAAGCAGGAGAGAAAAACGCCATTAGAATAATTTACTTCCAGACTTAGTAGCAACAATAATAGAGAAAAATAATACATGTAATAATAACAATAATAATAGAGAAAAATAATACATGTAATAATAACAATAATAATAGAGAAAAATAATAAATGTAATAATAACAATAATGATAGAGAAAAATAATACATGTAATAATAACAATAATGATAGAGAAAAATAATACATGTAATAATAACAATATTAATAGAGAAAAATAATACATGTAATAATAACAATAATAATAGAGAAAAATAATACATGTAATAATAACAATAATAATAGAGAAAAATAATACATGTAATAATAACAATAATAATAGAGAAAAATAATACATGTAATAATAACAATAATAATAGAGAAAAATAATAAATGTACCATATATTTTCGAGTATAAGGTAAAGGTAAAAGTTTCCCCTGATGTTAAGTCCAGTTGTGACTGACTCATTGAGTTGGTGCTCATCTCCATTTCTAAGCCGAAGAGCCGGCGTTATCCATAGACACCTCCAAAGTCATGTGGCTATTGGCATGGCTGCATGGAGCGCCGTTACCTTCCCACCGGAGCAGTACCTATTGCTCTACTCACACTCTGGGGGTTGGTGCTCATCTCCATTTCTAAGCCAAAGAGCCGGCGTTGTCCGTAGACACCTCCAAGGTCATGTGGCCACTGGCATGACTGCATGGAGCGCCGTTACCTTCCTGCCGGAGCGGTACCTATTGATCTACTCACATTTGCATGTTTTCGAACCGCTAGGTTGGCAGGAGAGTATAATGAGAGTATATTCTTGAGTATAAGCTGACCCATACAGTAGAGTCTCACTTATCCAACATATAAATGGGCCGGCAGAATGTTGGATAAGTAAATATATTGGACCTGGCTCTTTACTAGAGCTTTTAATCTATGTTAATTTTATTAATATTTTTAGGTATGTATTTTTATCCTTTACAATTTTATCTTGTAAATCGCCTAGAGCATCGTGGATGGAGGGCCATTAATAAGTAATTAAGTGATGATGATGATGATAATAAGGAGAGATTAAGAAGAAGCTTATTAAACATCAAATTAGGTTATGATTTTACAAATTAAGCACCAAAACATCATGTTAGACAACAAATTTGGCAGAAAAAGTAGTTCAATACGCAGTAATGCTACGTAGTAATTACTGTATTTACGAATTTCGTACCAAAATATCATGATATATTGAAAACATTGACTACAAAAATGCGTTGGATAATCCAGAACGTTGGATAAGTGAGACTCTACTGTATATTGAAAACATTGACTACAAAAATGCGTGGGATAATCCAGAACGTTGGATAAGTGAGACTCTACTGTATATTGAAAACATTGACTGCAAAAATGCGTGGGATAATCCAGAACGTTGGATAAGTGAGACTCTACTGTATATTGAAAACATTGACTACAAAAATGCGTTGGATAATCCAGAACGTTGGATAAGTGAGACTCTACTGTATATTGAAAACATTGACTACAAAAATGCGTTGAATAATCCAGAACGTTGGATAAGTGAGACTCTACTGTATATTGAAAACATTGACTACAAAAATGCGTTGGATAATCCAGAACGTTGGATAAGTGAGACTCTACTGTATATTGAAAACATTGACTACAAAAATGCATTGGATAATCCAGAACGTTGGATAAGTGAGACTCTACTGTATATTGAAAACATTGACTACAAAAATGCATTGGATAATCCAGAACGTTGGATAAGCGAGACTCTACTGTATATTGAAAACATTGACTACAAAAATGCGTTGGATAATCCAGAACGTTGGATAAGTGAATGTTAGATAAGTGAGACTCTACTGTATAAGCCAACTAGGACCCTCACCCGAGTATAAGCCGAGGGGGGCTTTTTCAGTCTTAAAAAAAAGGACTGAAAAACTAGGTTTATACTCGAGTATATACAGTAAATTCCAATATTTTATTGTGTGACTTGATGCCTCTGATTTACGGACTAGATCAAAATAGCCTTCCTTTTCCCACCCACCGCAACAGAAAAGTCCAATCCAATAATATAAAGTGATGGCTTTGTATTAAAAGCCACTCCGCCGAAAATGAAATGTGCCGGAACCAAGAAAGTGCCGAGCTTCCATCAGCTGTCGTGAGCCTTGTGGGCAGCCGTCCAGAAAGGATGCGTTTAATTTGCACCAATGTGTCGCTCCGGATGCATAGTATCTCAGAGGCCCACGGCGCGAGAGCGCAAGGTCAGGCTATTAATACGAAGCGCCGCGAACCCCGCTCTCGCGCGCAACTCCCTCCGCAGCTTCGCTCCTTGATGACAAATACTCTCCATGTTTCGGGAGGCGCGTTTGCAAACAGCCGCATTCTGGTCTCCCATATGGCACCGGATCTGCCAGGCGAAAGCAAAGAATCCAGCAAAGACGTGGCATTCTGTGGAGCGTCTCGCGATTCGGGAGATCGATCGCTCTGTCCCGATTTAAGGCTCGGCTTGAACCCCGAAACTCAAAATCACAACCGAGGCGGATAAGGTGACTTGGCAACATGGCACTAGCAATATAATAACAACCAACTATATATATAAACTAGCTGTGCCCGGCCACGCGTTGCTGTGGCAAAGTGGTGGTGGTGTTGGTTAAAAATTGTTGTGTAATTTTTATTTGACGTTATTTGTATTTTTTAATTAATTTTATTGTAAGTTATCTTTTATTTATTACATTTTATTATTTTCTTGTATTATTTTTAGTTATTTTCTGTTATAGTATTTTATTGTATTAATTTTTAGTGTTTTTAATTATTTTTAGTGTTTTTTAATTATTTTTTATTGGGTTGCTAGGAGACCAAGTTGGAGGAGCTTAGCCTTCTAACTGGCAGCAATTGGATAAAAACTATTATTCCTCTCCCTGTAATTAGGACTTTATTTTTCTTTTCTTTTTGTTGTATCAACCTAGAGCCGTGAATGATGGGTTGTGTTGTCAAATTTCGAGGTTGGGGGGCCTGTAGTTTTGTTGTTCTGTCCGCTGCCCTGATGCCATCACTCTTTTATATATATAAAAGGGTAATGAAATTTCGGCCTAGGACAAAACAACAAAACTACACATCCCAGAAACACTAAACTTGGCAGCGCAACCCTTCATCCATGCCTCTACGTTCATACAACAAAAAGAAAAGAAAAATGAAGTCCTAATTAGAGGGAGAGGAATAATTGTTTTTATCCAATTGCTGCCAGTTAGAGGACTAATCTCTGCCCACTTGGTCTCCTAGCAACCCACTCAGTCCAGGGGACAGGCAGAGTTAGATCTCACTTAGGCCTATAAAATACAGATTATCAGATTTGAACTGGATTATATGGCAGTGTAGAATCAAGGCCCTTCCACACCGCTATATAACCCATTTATAATCTTATATTATCAGTTTTGAACTGGATTATCTTGACTCCACGTTGCCATATAATCCACTTCAGTGTGCAGTCGGACACAACTGGACTTAATGTCAAGAGAAACCCTTGACCTTAACTACCACCAATTCAATACTTTATTTCCCAGACCACCAGACTTCAGCACAGCAACGCGTGGCCGGGCACAGCTAGTCTATATATATAAAAGGGTGATGAAATTTCGGCCTAGGACAAAACAACAAAACTACACATCCCAGAAACACCAAACTTGGCAGCACAACCCCTCATCCATGCCTCTACGTTCATACAACAATCAGCTCCAGCTATTCCAGAAAACGGCCAGGCTTTGAGACTGCAAGGCTATTCGCTGCTATTCCACCTGGTCAACAAAGGATTCCCATAAGCCACAGCAACGCGTGGCCGGGCAAAGCTAGTAATAATAATAATACAGTAGAGTCTCACTTATCGAACATAAACGGGCCGGCAGAATGTTGAATAAGTAAATAAATAATAAATAAATAATAATAAGTAATAAATAAAACTTTATTTATACCCCGCCACCATCTCCCCGCGGCTTACATGGGGCAGAAGCCCAAACAACATAGGACAAAATATAGGCAACATAATACAAATCACACTATCTATATAATATATAAAAGGATAAAGTTGTTTGCACAGTGACTATAACAACAAAACTAAACGTCCCAGAAATACGAAACTTGGCAACACAATGTCAATGTTTTCCCAGTTTTCGTTTGTGGTGCCTCGGCTTATATTCGGGTCGGTATGTGTGTGTGTGTGTGTGTGTGTGTGTGTGTATATATATATATATATATATATACACACACTAGCTGTGCCTGGCCACGCGTTGCTGTGGCGAAGTCTGGTGGTATGGGAAATAAACTATTGAGAAATTGGTGGTAGTTAAGGTAAAGGGTAAACGTTTTCCCCTGATATTAAGTCCATTATAAATGGGTTATATAGCTGTGTGGAAGGGTCTTGAGTCTACACTGCCATATAATCCAGTTAAAATCTGATAAGCCTAAGTGAGGCCTAAGTCTGCCTGTCCCCTGGGCTGAGTTGGTTGCTAGGAGACCAAGTGGGCAGAGATTAGTCCTCTAACTGGCAGCAATTGGATAAAAACAATTATTCCTTTCCCTCTAATTAGGTCTTTATTTTTCTTTTCTTTTTGTTGTATCAACCTAGAGGCATGGATGATGGATTGTGTTGTCAAATTTCGAGGTTGGGGGCCTGTAGTTTTGTTGTTTTGTTGGTTGCCGTGATGCCATTACTCATTTATATATATAGATAGATAGATGTGTGTGTGTGTGTGTGTGTGTGTGTGTATATATACAGTAGAGTCTCACTTATCCAACACTCGATTATCCAACGTTCTGGATTATCCAACGCATTTTTGTAGTCAATGTTTTCAATACATCGTGATATTTTGGTGCTAAATTCGTAAATACAGTAATTATTACATAGCATTACTGTGTAATGAACTACTTTTTCTGCCAAATTTGTTGTATAACATGATGTTTTGGTGCTTAATTTGTAAAATCATAACCTAATTTGATGTTTAATAGGCTTTTCCTTAATCCCTCCTTATTATCCAACATATTTGCTTATCCAACGTTCTGCTGGCCCGTTTATGTTGGATAAGTGAGACTCTACTGTATATATATGTGTATGTGTATATATATATATATATATATATATATATATATATATATATGGTAGTGTTCTTGCGGAGAGCAACCTTAGAATTACCACTTGACCCTTTCAAATGCTCGCTGAAAGGGAAATAATCCCTTCCTTGGCTGACAATGTTTCCCTGCCGCTTGGAAGGCTTTTTCCTCTCATTTGTGTTCAACGCATTACTATTTCGGTCTCGCTGTCTACAAGTCGAGGGGAGGAGACGTTGCCCCTTGGACTAAAACAATTTAATTTGCCGCAAATCCGGGGCAACACAAACAGAGACGTTCCTCCACGAATCTCCTGTACGCCTAAACCATCAAACCTATACCTATATGTCTATGCACATAATAAAAGCGAAATATTAATGTATCCTCCAAAATTGTCACACCTCAGGTTAGCTTCACCTTGTTGTATACACCAAACTGAACAGGTTGAAGTCTTTTTAGTTTATTATAAAATTGAAGATAAAAAGTTCTTTGAAAACAAAAGTTCCAAAAGATGGTTACAAAATAAAGCCTTAGACCAAACTAAGGCCCGGGGGCCGGATGCGGCCCTCCGAGGTCATTTACCTGGCCCCCACCTTCAGTTTTATAATATAATATATTGTATATACATATAATGTTGATAATAATATTATAATGTAATACAATATAACACTAATAATAATGCCATATAATAATATCAATTATATATTCTATATTACATATAATATTACTAATAATATTACAGTATAGTGGTATAGTTCAATATAGTAATATATAATGCTAATATTGTGCTATGCTAATAATATAATATATTGTATGTACATATAATTTGTAAGCCACTCTGAGTCCCCTTTGGGGTGAGAAGGCTGTGATACAAATGTAGTAAATAAATGCAGTAAATAAATAAGAAACAAATTTTAGACTTCGGCTCACCCAAAGTCTGAAATGACTTGAAGGCACACAACAACAACAACAACAACAACAACAACAACAACCCTAATTAACTTGACTATCTCACTGGCCAGAAGCAGGACCACACTTCCCATTGAAATCCTGATAAATGTATGTTGGTTAAAATTGTTTTTATTTTTAAATATTGTATTGTTCTTTCATTGTTCTTGTTCTTGTTGTCGTTGTTGTTTTTGCACTACAAATATGCAGTGTGCATCAGAATTTGTTTGTACTTTTTTTCAAATGTTAATCCGGCCCCTCAACAGTCTGAAGGATTGTGGACCGGCCCTCGGCTTAAAAAGTTTGAGGACCCCTGCTTTAGAGCATACTTCAAGAAATCGCCAGGAATAAACGAAGTCCCATTCGAGCAAGACAAAGTCCCAAGAACATGAACACAAGAGCTCCAAGATCATCCAGGAAAACGAGAGGTTGCTTCTTGGTTGAACGAAAAGTTGCTTTGACAAAGGTTTGTCTCCAAACACATTGCTTTAATACCCTTTGCAAAGCATGAAAGCATTTCTCTGGCCTCTGACCTCCCTCTTGTTTGCAATTCTCACACTCCTCCGAACCCGGAATTCCAAACGGTCAGCTCGATCTAGGGAGCCCGTTTCATCAAGGTCAGCCTGCTCATTAGTTTGCTGAGCCTCATTATCAGGCTGAGAACTGTCCTCCTTTTCCAAGTCCATTTGCACCTGGCTAGTTTCAGTATCAACAACATCATTCCTTGCTGTGGGAAAATGAACTTGCACTCTTTGTTCCTCATCTTCCACAACAGGGACATTTCGAACCTGATTTTGAACCTGAATCCCATCATCCTCATCAGAGTCAATCTGAGGTTCCAGCTGAGTCACAACAAGAATGGACATCCCAGGGTTTCCTAAACTGCCTCTCCCTTAACCCTTTCCTATTTTACTATATTTCTACCCCGCTCTTCTCACCCTGAAGCAGACTTTCCTAAGACACATAATTCACAGAGGAATTGATCAGCAACTGGACAAGAGTTTTGGGGAGAATTCACACCACGACTTACAAGAGTTGTACTTGACCTACATCCAGAGAGCACTGTGAACCCAACCAACAATGGATCTGGACCAAACTTGCCACGGATAATGGGACTTGCAGTACCATCACTGATACTGTGAACCCCACCAACAATGGACTGGGACCAAACTTGGCACAGAGAAGCCCTATGACCAAGTGAACATACTGCAGGGGTTGGTGAGAATGGACTTTGATTTTGGGAGTTGTAGTTCGCCCTCATCCAGAGAGCACTGAACCTAGGCAACGTCAGATCTGGACCAAACTTGGTACACAAATCCAACATGGCCAGCTGTGCATACAGGCCCGGTTTGGGGAGGATTGACTCACGATTCTGGGAATTGTAGTTCACCCACATCGTTATGTAATTTCTAATGGGAGCATTCATAACAAACGAAATCCAAGACTGACTTTTTTCTAATAAATACTTCAACAAATTCACTTAATGAATTATTACCTAACAACCCAACACAACCAATGCCTTCTTCAATAATAATAATAATCTATATATATAAAAGAGTGATGGCATCACGGCGACCCACAAAACAAAACTACAGGCCTCCCAACCTCAAAATTTGACGACACAACCCATCATCCACGGCTCTAGGTTGATACAACAAAAAGAAAAGAAAAATAAAGTCCTAATTAGAGAGAGAGGAATAATTGCTTTTATCCAGTTGCTGCCAGTTAGAAGGCTAAGCTCCTCCAACTTGGTCTCCTAGCAACCCAATAAAAAATAATAAAAAACACTAAAAATAATTAAAAACACTAAAAAAATTAATACAATAAAATACTATAATAGCAGAAAATAACTAAAAATAATACAAGAAAATAATAAAATATAATAAATAAAAAGATAACTTACAATAAAATTAATTAAAAAATACAAATAACGTCAAATAAAAATTACACAACAATTCTTAACCAATACCACCACCACTTTGCCACAGCAACGTGTGGCCGGGCACAGCTAGTAGTAATAATAATAATAATAATAATAATAATAATAATAACAACAACAATAACTTTATTTATATCCCACCACCATGTCCCAGAGGGACTCTGGGCGGCTCACAAAACACTCAAGGTGTGGCATACAAAATACAATAAAGTGCAAAACAAGACATAGACAATAAACAGTCAACGCAACACAAAATAACCCGGGCACCGCCAAGTACACATAATAAAAGTGAAAATATGTATGTATGTGTGTGGCTGGACAATATTTATATGCCAGATTTCCATTTAGAAGCATATGCCGAACTGGCCCGTCCCGCGCCACAAACCATTGTAACTAAAACGTTCTGACAGATTTTAGCGCAATGTGCGGCGTGTGGCATAATATGCGCAGCCTGTGGCTGTTAAAACCATTTCCTTGAATGTGTCACAATGCATCCTGTTCAGACCGCCGTCGCGGAACGAGACGTTAAAGCCCAAATATGGTGGATTTCAAAGGTTGCCGTTCATGAAAACGCTCCTGCCAGTCAATTGAACACAACACGAATCACTCGAAGCGCAACCAAACCGTTTGGATATGGCTACCAGTATGAAAAAAATTCTAAAATCAGCAAATAAAGAACAACTTTCAGAAAACAGAGGAATTCCAGACGTGACTCGATCGGGGCCATCTAACACCTCCCAACAAAGGGTTCCCCCAGGGAGTAAACAACCAGACTTTGAAGCTGCAAGGCCTGCCACAGATGTGGGCGAAACGTCAGGAGAGAATGCTTCTGGAACATGGCTGTACAGCCCAGAAAACTCACAACAACCCAGTGATGCCTGACATAGATGTGGGCGAAGCGTCAGGAGAGAATGCTTCTGGAACATGGCTGTACAGCCCGGAAAAATCACAACAACCCAGTGATGCCTGCCACAGATGTGGGCGAAACGTCAGGAGAGAATGCTTCTGGAACATGGCCGTACAGCCCGGAAACCTCACAACCCAGTGATACCTGCCACAGATGTGGGTGAAACATCAGGAGAGAATGCTTCTGGAACATGGCCATATAGCCCGGAAAAATCACAACAACCTAGTGATGCCTGCCACAGATGTGGGCTAAACGTCAGGAGAGAATGCTTCTGGAACATGGCTGTACAGCCCGGAAAAATCACAACAACCCAGTGATGCCTGCCACAGATGTGGGCAAAACGTCAGGAGAGAATGCTTCTGGAACATGGCCATACAGCCCGGAAAAATCACAACAACCCAGTGATGCCTGCCACAGATGTGGGCCAGCTAACACCTCCCAACAAAGGATTCCCCAGACAGTAAACAACCAGACTTTGAAGTTGCATGGCCATTCAATGCTAATCAAGGTGGCCAATTGCAACATCCACACTTGCCTCCAACAGACAAGAGTTCTTTCTTTTTCCCACCCTGGACATTATTTCGCAGATATATAAACACCACTTGACTAGTTTCCAGCAGACCTCACAACCTCTGAGGATGCCTGTCACAGATGTGGGCGAAACGTCAGGAGAGAATGCTGCTGGAACATGTTTCAAGATGGGAGATTTTGAGCGAATCCAAATTTTCAATCACAAAGTCACAGACTGTGGTCATAGCTTTGCCTACTAACTACTTATATGCAGTTGCTTCTTACAGAGATCCTCCCCTTAGTAGACATGCTGTAATGGTCCTGAATAAATGAACCCTTTGGCGGAAAAAAATATATCATTTTTACATATTTATATATAGCTACACAGCAAGGGGAAAAATAGCAGGGGGAAAAGCCCTGTTTTGCAAAGATTACGATTTAATCTGATCTCGGCAGCAGAGGGTGGGAAGAGCAGCAGCTTCCTTGGGAAGGTGATGGTTTTGACCAGCCAAGCAATGCGTTTATTTTATCTCCTAATTAAAAGTTAATCAAACGTCAAAAATTGAATTGCCGCCAAACGTATTTCCCAACCCCATGCAAATCGCACCATCAATATTTCCAGATGTTCCCGTTGCAAGTAGCCATTGCTTCCACACTTTCGGCTCTGTTGGGGCTCAGTAAGAAGCTGGGGATTTATCAGAGGATGAGAGGAATGATGGGATTCCTACTGGATCAGGATGAATTGCAGGCTTTATATCAGAGAAAAGTGCAGACAGAGGATATTTGGGATTCCAATGTTTGTGTTGTGACTCAGCCTTTGTGTGACTCTGATGAGGATTCTGGGATGCAGTTTCAAGATGATGGGATTCAGGTTCAGGATGAGTTTCAAGATGACTGATGGGAATTATGGGATTCAGGTGCAGAATGTCCCTGCTGTGGGAGATGAGGAGCAGGGAGGCTTTCCCACGGGAAGAAATGATGTTGTTACTGATGATGGTTTTCAGGTGCAAGAAGCATTAAGGGAGAATAGCTCCCAGCCTCAGCCTGATAACACTAACGAGCCTGTGGCCTTAAAAGCGATGATGAGGCCGTGTTTCTAGATCGGGCCAGTTGTTTGGAATTTCGGGGGTTACACAGAAGTCTCAGAATAGCAAAGAAGAGGGAGGTCAAAGGGCAAAGAAATGCCTTCATGGTATGCTATTAAAACAGTCTGCTGAGAGGGAAATCTTTGTCAAAGCAATTCCTCACTTGAATCAAGAATTAAGTCTGCTTTCTTGTATTATCTTATAGCCTGGATGTATCCTCGTTTCTGCGACTTTGGCTTCGTTTTAAGGACCTTGCTTCATGCCTAATGTTTCCATGGATTTGTTCTTACAGCCTTGTTTTTGGAACTATCTTTTGGAACTGAACTTTTGCCTTTTATGAACTATCTTTTCCTTATTTCCTAATAAACTACAAAAGACTACGATCTGTGTGCAGCCTGGTGTCTTTAGCAAGGTGAAGCTAACCTGAGCTGCGACAGTTTGTTCCTTAGCAACCGGGGAAAGGGAAACCGGTGAAAGATCCATTTCTCTTGGGAATCAGCCTTCAGCTGATGGGGAGTTTTCCTATGAAATCAGATTAGGTCTTTGCATGGAAGGAGTGAAGGATAGATTAATTAGATGTTCAGAAGGACTCCACGGGAAGTCCTTGAAACACAGGTGTGTGAGGCATGATCTCATGGGTACTTGGTCAGGTTTAGGCTTAAATTAAGTTATGTTTACTCATATCTCTCAGAGCAGACATTGCCAAAGGTTTCAGGTTCCTGTTTCAGCTCTCACGTTCATGTGTTTACCTATGTTTCTGGAATAATTTTGACTTGGGAAAAGTTCTGCTTTCATGCTTATGGATTTATGCCTATGTTCTTGACTTCCTTGATTTTATGTACTTTGTCATTTTTGGGCTATTGCTCTTTTGTAAATGGACTACTGCTATTTTATAGCTTCTTTTCTACTGCTCTTTTGAAAAATGCCCTTTTCTCCCTTGGTAAATGCTTTCCTTAATAAACTGCTGTAGTTAGTACTACCGGACTCTGGTGTAGTGCTAGGTAAAAAAGGTGTCTCAAGTGCAACAAACGCCATAGAAGTGAAGTAAATAAACTTATTCCTGGCCTTATGCCTGACAAGGATTTCTTCTGTTGACACTTTCAAAACCTAGGCGGAAAGGCAAGCATTCTAAAAGGGTGGGAAAATGCAGAATTTCACCACAATTTGCATATTGTACAGGAAAATATTATTTCACAGTAACTCTGAGAAAAAGCCATTGGTAGGCAAAGGAAGCCAAACGCGAGAGTTCCTTTTACATCATCGCCTTCCACAATAACATTTTCTGGAAATAGAATTCAATTGGCACTTCTGATAATGCATTAGGCAGGAGAGGTTTCAAGTCACGCTTTCGCAGATCTATTAGTTTTGCACTGTTAACAAGAACGAAACTCCCGCCCGTCTCTGAAGCCAGAAGAACTAATAGCAAGTTGTCATGGCTTGCAACGTGGTGGCCGGTGGAGGAGAAAATAAGGGTCTTATCATTTGCAGGACTTCCTTGTTGAAGTTGCAAGGATTGGATACTATGAGTGATTTTTTCCATCAGGCATGGGCAAACTTCGACAATGTCGAAGAGATAAGCAAACACTATAAAGGTTCAAAACATACAACGAGATGTGTATATTAGAGCATCTTGCAAAGGCCACAGAAATAGCCAGGCCTCTCTGAGTATAGAGCTATCTTCTTTCTATGTCAAAAAGATAAGCAAATACTATAAAGTTTCAAAACATAAGTTGCACTATGTAATTTAGAGCATCATATACATACAATATTACCTGAGAGTTAACAACAATAATGAAAAATACTAAGTACAGTCAACTGTTGTAATCCACAGTAGTATCTTCCAGACTGTAATGTTTAAAGGAAATTGTAATTATCAAGGCTTAAATGTGGACTAAAGTCAAAACATATCAAGTAGTCTCCACTATTTAAACACCAATTGGATTTGGCAACCAACATAATATAAACATAATATAAACACATTCAACCTTTGCAAAATAATATTGGTTAATATATCTTTTAAGACTTCACAGGTATTGAAAAGCTTATTCTAGAAAAAACCTTGACCAAAAGTTCTTTTGATTCATTGAGATCCTGTGTTGATGACATCAAATGTATAGAATATCTCTTGAAATTACAATCTATTGGAAGTAAGTTCAGTTTGGTAAACTTTGGCCTTCCAAGTATTTTGGATTTCAACTAAACCCCTGAACTAAAACTACAGTCTCAGTCTCTGCCGGGGTTTGGCTCCAGGACCTGCAGTGGACACCAAAACAAATGGGCCGCAGTGGATACGGAAACACACGGGGAACCAAATAAATAAAATACAAAATAAATAAAAGGATGCCCCTTGTATAAAATACCAAAGTCAAGGTTTAAGAGAGAGAGATATTCGAGCTGTGGATGGTGGAATCCACAGAGACAGAGGGACCATCCTATTGAAAGCCAAACTCTGCAGGAAGATTAAAAAGAATGAGTCCCTTCACAAACCTATTATTGAGTTTTTAGCTATCTATCTATATATATAAAAGGGTAATGAAATTTTGGCCTAGGACAAAACAACAAAACTACACATCCCAGAAATACTAAACTTGGCAGCACAACCCCTCATCCATGCCTCTGCGTTCATACAGCAAAAAGAAAAGAAATATAAAGTCCTAATTAGAGGGAGAGGAAGAATTGTTTTCATCCAATTGCTGCCAGTTAAAAGGCTAAGCTCCGCCCACTTGGTCTCCTAGCAACCCACTCAGCCCAAGGGATAGGCAGAGTTAGGCCTCACTTAGGCCTCTTCCACACTGCCTATAAAATACAGATTATCAGATTTGAACTGGATTATATGGCAGGGTAAACTCAAGGCCCTTCCACACAGCTATATAACCCATTTATAATCTTATATTATCTGCTTTGAACTGGATTATCTTGACTCCACACTGCCATATAATCCACTTCAGTATGCAGTCGGACACAACTGGACTTAATGTTAGGAGAAAACCTTTACCCTTGACCTTAACTACCACCAATTCCTCAATACTTTATTTCCCATACCACCAGACTTCGCCACAGCAACGCGTGGCCGGGCACAGCTAGTAATATATGTGACTATATCACTATAGAAGTATATAACATAACTTACTTTGTTTTATATTATATACCATACTTTTCTTTTTTTCCTTTTTGCTGTATATAATAGACATCTTAAAGGGAGGAGACAATGGAAATAAGTTGCTAGACTTGTTTCTTCCTCACCAGGGCTCTCTCTCCTATCATCCACACAACAAGGAAGAAACGAGATAATCGAGACCAATTGGGCTTTGCCTTATCCATCCCATGGCATTTATTTCCCACTGCTTTGCTATCACTTGTTTTAAACTGCACGTGAATCTCTTTTAATTGCACGAATTAGTAGAATGAGAATGATACGAGTGTTTCTACTTTATATGCATGTACACGCGTACCTCTACTACCCTGTTTCCCTGAAAATAAGACATCCCCGGAAAATAGGACCTAGTAGAGGTTTTGCTGAATTGCTAAATATAAGGCATCCCCTGAAAGTAAGACCTAGCAAAGTTTTTGTTTGGAAGCAGGCCCAATGAAGAGAACACTAGAATATGTGGGTTTGGTAAATGTACGTACCATAGAGTGTTGTACATGGAAATGATGGTACAGTAGAGTCTCACTTATCCAACATAAATGGGCCAGCAGAACGTTGGATAAGCGAATATGTTGGATAATAAGGAGGGATTAAGGAAAAGCCTATTACACATCAAATTAAGTTATGTTTTAGAAATTAAGCACTAAAATATAATGTTTAACAACAATATTTATAGAAAAAGTAGTTCAAGACGCAGTAATGGTATGTAGTAAATACTGTATTTACGAATTTAGCACCAAAATATCACAATGTATTGAAAACATTGACTACAAAAATGTGTTGGATAATCCAGAACGTTGGATAAGCAAGTGTTGGATAAGTGAGACTCTACTGTAATAACAATAAATTCTTGATAGGATTCACAGTTTGTCTGGTTATGCTGGTTTGTGATGACAACTACTGTACAATATATAATGTTCATTTTTTGTTCAACAATAAAAGTGAATTCTTCTTCATGGAAAAATAAGTCATCCCCTGAAAATAAGACCTAGCACATCTTTGGGAGCAAAAATTAATATAAGACACTGTCTTATTTTCAGGGAAACACGGTATACTATGTGTATGTGTGTGTGTGTGTGTGTGTGTGTGTGTGTGTGTGTGTGTATATATATATATATATATATATATATATATATATATATATATATATATATATATATAATAGTGATAGGATTATATAGGCTGTATTCTGTAGGCTGTGATGCAGTCACTTAGCAACCAGTGAAGAACTTGCTTCAACCTTGCGTTGTATTGCTATTGAACATTTATTAACTTTCATCAGTCTGCAAGATATAAGCTCAGAGAGGGAGCGGGAGAGAGAGAGCTCGGCTGACTTTGTGCAGAAACATTTGCCATGCAGACATGCTTCTTATCCGTCACATCCTCCTTGGGTTCCCCCAAAGTGCCCTGGTTCACACACAGAGAGAATTCAAAGCTCTCCGCCAAATACAAGAGGATTATTCAGGACCAAAAAGGTAAAGGTTTTCCCCTGACGTTAAGTCCAGTCATATCCGACTCTGGGAGTTGGTGCTCATCTCTATTTCTAAGCCAAAGAGCCGGCGTTGTCCACAGACACCTCCTAGGTCATGTGGCCGGCATGACTGCATGGAGCGCCACAAATGGTTGGCCAGGGCTGGGATGGGCGGAGTTACGAGCACTGAGGCAGGGCTGAGCTTCTATCCCTGTCCTGCGGCGCCTGCCAGGACACAGGGGGCGGGGCTAGAGGAGGGGGCGGGGCTTCTTCCCAAGTGCCTGACCCTGCTCCCGTGATCTAACAAGCGCCTCAGGGGAGGTATAGAGGCTCAGCCCTGTCTCGGGCTATTGGGAAGAAGCCCCGCCCCTGCCCCTAGCCCCGCCCTTTAATCCTAGAAGGCCTCTCAGGAGAAATATAGAGGCTCAGCCCTGTCTCGGGCTATTGGGAAGAAGCCCCGCCCCCACCCATAGCCCCGCCCTTTAGTCTTAAAAGGCCTCTCAGGAGAAGTATAGAGGCTCAGCCCTGTCTCGGGCTCTTGGGAAGAGGCTCCGCCCCCCACCCATAGCCCCGCCTTTTAGTCCTAAAAGGCCTCTCAGGAGAAATATAGAGGCTCAGCCCTGTCTCACGCTCTTGGTAAGAGGCCCCTCCCCTAGCCCTAGCCCCACCCTTCAGTCTTAGGAGAAATATAGAGGCTCAGCCCTGTCTCGGGCTCTTGGAAGGAGGCCCCGCCCCCTTCTCTAGCCCTGCCCTTTAGTCCTAAAAGGCCTCTCAGGAGAAATATAGAGGCTCAGCCCTATTTCAGGCTCTTAGAAGGAGACCCCGCCCCCTTCCATAGCTCCGCCCTCTGTGTCGCAACAAGCACCTCAGGAGAGGTATAAATCCTCAGCCCTGTCTCGGGCTCTTGGGAAGAAGCCACGCCCACTCTTCTAGCTCCGCCCCCTGTGTCCTAACAGGCCCCTCAGGTGCTCAGCCCTGTCTCCCGCACTTGGGAAGAGGCCCCGCCCCTCCTCTGGCCCCGCCCCCATGTCCTAATAGGTGCCATCACCGCCCCCCTGGATCACTGCAGCGCCCACCAGGGGGCGGTAGCGCCCACTTTCTAGCCTTATAAGGAAAGGTGAGATGACGAATCTGCGCATGCGCGGTTGCAAATGAGGATCAATTGGCATCTGCGCATGGACTTTTCTGTTAAAAGTCACCAAGGCTACACTGGAGAAGGAATGTGGTTGGATACCACTTTAAACTTCCATGGTGTGGAATTTGGGGAGTTGTAGTTTGGTGTGGCATCAAAAGAGGGTGCAAAACGACAACTCTCGGGATCCCATAGCATTGAGCCAGGACACTTTAAAGTGAATAAAGCGTCAACAAATACAACTCACGAAAAAAAGCAACTTCCTCTGACTAATCAGGCCGTCACTTTGGCATTTTTAAATGGCTATGGAAGCATTTCTGAACTAACATCTCAACGTCAAGATGGTGTTTTCATCTTCATTCATCTACAATTGTTCCCGTACCCCCAAAGTCATATATTTTTGAAGAAAAAGGTAGCAGCAAATGTTAAGACAAGCCACCGCATATGGAAATAAATGCAACAGAACTGCTGACAAGATTGATCTATAATTAACTCCTTCAAGAGCCACAGATGTAATGTCATTTTGCTGCAGTTGGGCATTTTGCTTAGATCCAAAACCACAGATAACTATCTATCTATCTATCTACCGTATATACTCGAGTATAAGCCGAGGCACCTAATTTTACCACCAAAAAACTGGGAAAACATTGACTTCAGTATAAGCCGAGGGTGGTAAATTTCAGAAATAAAAATAGATACCGATAAAATTACATTAATCGAGGCATCAGTAGGTTAAATGTTTTTGAATATTTACATCAAGCTCAAATTTAAGATGAAGACTGTCAATCACTGATCAAATCATGATTCTCATCTTCTTCAATGTCAATGTGCTTATGGATCCTTTTAATAATAATAGAGTAAAATAATACATATAATAATAGTAATAAATACAGGAAAATAATACAAGTATAGTAGAGTCTCATTTATCCAAGCCTCGCTTATCCAAGCCTCTGGATAATCCAAGCCATTCTTGTAGTCAATGTTTTCAATACATCGTGATATTTTGGTGCTAAAGTCGTAAATTCAGTAATTACAACATAACGTGTCCTTTTAATAATAACAGAGTAAAATAATACATGTAATAATAATAATAAATACAGGAAAATAATACTTGTAATAATAGCATAAAATAATAAATGCAATAATAATAATATCAGAGTGAAATAATAAATGTATTATTAATAATAATAAAAAGAGAGTAAAATATATGTAATAGTAGCAACAATAATAGAGAAAAATAATAAATGTAATAATTCCAATAATAATAGAGAAAAATAATAAATGTACCATATATTCTCGAGTATAAGCTGACCCAAATATAAGCCAACCAGGACCCTCACCCGAGTATAAGCCGAGGGGGGCTTTTTCAGTCTCAAGTCGCTCCTGACACGAGACGCCTCTAAGGTCATGTGGCCAATGGCATGACTGCATGGAGCGCCGTTACCTTCCCGCCAGAGCAGTACCTATTGATCTACTCATATTTGCATGGTTCCGAAATGCTAGGTTGGCAGGAGCTGGGGCTAACAGTGGGAGCTCACCCTGTTCTCTGGATTCAAACCGCTGACCTTTCAGACATAGCCCAGGGGACATTGCCCGGATGTTTTGATGTTTTTAACCATCCTTGTGGGAGGTTTCTCTCATAGAGCTGGAGCTGACAGTGGGAGCTCATCCGCGCTATGCCCGGGTTGGATTCGAACCGGCAACCTTCAGGTCAGCAACCCAACCTTTAAGTCAGCAGTCCTACTGGCACAAGGGTTTAACCCACTGCGCCACCGGGGGCTATACAACTCAATAAAACTCTATCCAGTGAGTTAAATAAGACACTTATAATAATACAGTAAATAGGTGTGATAAAGCTGAATATATACATTATATTTCCCTATCTCCTCCCACTGTACAATTTATCCTGGTATTCAAAAGACTAGAAATAATATGTGTGCTATACTTGTATATATACATATCTGTATATATACAGATCTATGTGTATGTGTGTGTGTGTATATATATATATATCTGCGCATATATATATATATACTAGCTGTGCCCGGCCACGCGTTGCTGTGGCAAAGTGGTGGTGGTATTGGTTAAAAATTGTTGTGTAATTTTTATTTGACGTTATTTGTATTTTTTAATTAATTTTATTGTAAGTTATCTTTTTATTTATTATATTTTATTATTTTCTTGTATTATTTTTAGTTATTTTCTGTTATTATAGTATTTTATTGTATTAATCTTTTAGTGTTTTTAATTATTTTTTAGTGTTTTTTATTATTTTTTATTGGGTTGCTAGGAGACCAAGTTGGAGGAGCTTAGCCTTCTAACTGGCAGCAATTGGATAAAAGCAATTATTCCTTTCCCTCTAATTAGGACTTTATTTTTCTTTTCTTTTTGTTGTATCAACCTAGAGGCGTGGATGATGGGTTGTGTTGTCAAATTTCGAGGTTGGGGGGCCTGTAGTTTTGTTGTTTTGTCGGTCGCCGTGATGCCATCACTCTTTTATATATATAGATATATATATATCTCACATATCTCTATATATGCATATCTCTACATATACATATATAGCACACATATTCTGTATCTATATGTGTGTGTGCTATATATGTATCTATATACATATATATATGTGCTTCCTTCCTCCTCTGGTTTCTCTTCAGATCGTATAATAATAATAATAATAATAATAATAATAATAATAATAATAATAATAATAATAATTAAAGGAAAATACAATCGAAGCCCTCCCAACAGATGGCCATCCAGCCTCTGCTGAAAACCCTCTGCATTTTTACCTGTCTGTATTTGTTATATTTATTTTAATAGTGTTTTATCTCACTGTATCCTGTCTCGAGCTGCAAGGAGAGGCAGGTAATAAATAATAATAATAGTGATAATTAAAGGAAAATATAATCAAAGCCCTCCTGATAGATGGCCATTCCGCCTCTGCTTAAAAAAAACCCTCAGAGACGCCACCACACTACAAGGAAACCTATTCATATTATTATCAGATATACAATCCAAGTACATAATAATAATAATAATAATAATAATAATAATAATAATAATAATAATAGGAAAATATAATTAAAACCCTCCTGACAGATGGCCATCCAGCCTCTGCTAAAAGGAAACGCCACCATACTTCAGGTTAACCTATTCTTATTATTCTCAAAGGAAAAGACACAATCCAAGCCCTCCTGACAGATGGCCATCCGGCCTCTACTGAAAAACTCCGAAAGGAAAAAAATGATAATATTCTTATTGGCATAGGAAAATACACAATCCAAGCCCTCCCGACAGATGGCCACCTGGCCTGTACTGAAAAACCCATAAAGGAGGAAATGATAATAATATTCTTATTATTGTCACAAGAAAATATACAATCCAAGCCCTCCCAACAGAAGGCCACCCGGCCTGCACTGAAAAATGCCTAAAGGAGGAAATTATAATATTCTTATTGTCACAGAAAAATACACAATTCAAGCCCTCCTGATAGATGACTATCCGGCCTCTACTGAAAAACTCCTAAAGGAGGAAATGATAATATTGACAACACAATGATAATATTTGTCAACACAATGATAATATTCTTATTGTCATAGAAAAATACATAATCCAAGCCCTCCCGACAGATGGCCACCCGGCCTCCACTGAAAAATTCCTAAAGAAGTAAATGTCACCATATTCCTATTATTATCATGGGAAAATACACAATCCAAGCCTTCCTGACAGATGGCTATCCGGCCTCTATGAAAAAACTTGTAAAGGAGGAAATGATAATATTCTTAATGTTACAGGAAAATATACAATCCAAGCCCTCTCGACAGATGGCCATCCAGCCTCTACTGAAAACCAATGATAATGATAATAATGACAACACAATGATAATATTTGACAACACAATGATAATATTCTTATTGTCACAGAAAAACACATAATGCAAGCCCTCCCGACAGATGGCCACCCGGCCTCCACTGAAAAACTCCTAAAGAAGTAAATGTCACCATATTCCTATTATTATCAAGGGAAAATACACAATCCAAACCCTCCTGACAGATGACCATCTGGCCTGTACTAAAAAACTCCTAAAGGAAGAAATAATAATATTCTTATTGCCACAGGATAATACACAATGCAAGCCCTCTTGACAGATAACCATCTGGCCTCTACTGAAAAATCCCTAAAGAAATAAATGTCAACATATTCCTATTATTATCAAGGGAAAATACACAATCCAAGCCTTCCTGACAGATGGCTATCCGGCCTCTATGAAAAAATCCTAAAGGAGGAAATGATAATAATGACAACACAATGATAATATTTGACAACACAATGATAATATTTGTCAACACAATGATAATATTTGTCAACACAATGATAATATTCTTATTGTCACAGAAAAATACATAATCCAAACCCTCCCGACAGATGGCCATCCGGCCTCTACTGAAATTCCTAAAGAAGTAAATGTCAACATATTCCTATTATTATCAAGGGAAAATACACAATCCAAGTCCTCCCGACAGAGGGCCATCTGGCCTGTACTAAAAAAGTCCAATAGGAGGACATGATAATATTCTTGTCACAGGGAAATACACAACCCAAGCCCTCCCGACAGAGGGCCATCTGGCCTGTACTAAAAAAGTCCAATAGGAGGACATGATAATATTCTTGTCACAGGAAAATACACAACCCAAGCCCTCCCGACAGATGGCCATCTGGCCGCTACTGAAAAAACTCCTAAAATAGGAAACGATAATATTCTTGTCACAGGGAAATACACAATCCAAGCCTTCCCGACAGACGGCTATCCGGCCTCTGCTGAAAAACCTGCAAGAAATGGGACTCTGGCTGAGTGAAGAGTCCCCTTGCAGAGCAGCTCTTACCCTGTCCGAGTCCTTCCCAGGGTTTAGCTCGGTTTAAAGCCCCAGTGTGGCCTCCTTTGCCTTGAGACGCCTCTCCGCATCCCTGGGATTCAGGAAGGGATGCCGGGCTTTGCCATGGGCTTTGGCTTGGAAGGATAGGGGAGGGGGGGGGGAGATAAAAAAAGGGGGGGGGAAGCCCTGCTTTTGCCAGTCGCCAGAGGGACTTCCCTGGACACAAACACGCGCCCTCCCCCCCCCCCCCCCAACACTCCCCACGCACGCGCAGCACACTCACACTCCCCCCTCCCCTCTCTTTCCATACACCATTTCCATATGTATGTATATATATACATAGACAGAAATATATTGCAAGGGGGAAAAAGACCTCCCCATTGCAGCAGGTGAGCACGTGCGCCTTTTTGCAGAGGGAGAGGAAGGAGGAGATGGAGGAGGAGGAGGAGGAGGAAGAGGAAGAGCAGCACGTACCTGCTGCTGCTGCTGCTTCTGCTTCTTGCCACGCTCTGCTGCTGCTGCTTCTCCTGCTGTTGCTGCAAAAGGGAAGGAAAAGGAGGAGGAAGAAGAAGGAGCTGCAGCTGAAGGAATAGGAAGAAGAGGAGGAGGAGGAGGAGGAGGAGGATCAGGCGCGCGCACGCGGGACACGGCAGGGAGGGAGGGAAGCCAAGCAGCAGGCAGGCAGGCAGCGCGCGCGCCCCCGGCTCCCTCCAGGCCCGGGGTTCCGACGCGGGAGCGCGCCCCCGCCCTCCCTCCCTCCCTTCCTTCCTTCCTTCCTGACATCCCCATTCTCCCTTCTCTCGCTCCTTCCTTCCTTCCTTCCTTCCTTCCTTCCTTCCTTCCTTCCTTCCTTCCTTCCTTCCTTCCTTCCTTCCTTCCTTCCTTCCTTCCTTCCTTCCTTCCTTCCCTAACATACCCTTCTCTCCCTCCTTCCTTCTTCTGCTTTCCTTCCTTCCTTCCTTCCTTCGCAACATCCCCTTCTCCCTTCTCTCGCTCCTTCCTTCCTTCCTTCCTTCCTTCCCTAACATACCCTTCTCTCTCTCCTTCCTTCTTCTGCTTTCCTTCCTTCCTTTCTCAACATCCCCTTCCTCCCTTCTCTCTCCCTCCTTCCTTCCTTCCTTCCTTCCTTCCTTCCTTCCTTCCTTCCTTCCTTCCCTCTCTTCTCACTTTCCTTCCTTTTCAACATCCCCTTCTCCCTTCTCTCCTTCTTTTTCAGCATCCCCATGGTTCTCTCCTTCCTTCCTTCCTTCCTTCCTTCCTTCCTTCCTTCCTTCCTTCCTTCCTTCCTTTTCAACATCCCCATGGTTCTCTCCTTCCTTCCTTCCTTCCTTCCTTCCTTCCTTCCTTCCTTCCTTCCTTCCTTCCTTCCTTCCTTCCTTCCTTCCTTCCTTCCTTGCTTCTCAACATCCCTTCCTTCTTTCTCCTTCCTTCCTTCCCTTCTCCCTCTCCTTCCTTCCTTTCCGACATCCTTCTTCCTTCCTTCCCTAACATACCCTGCTCTATCTCCTTCCCTCCTTGCTTCTCAACATCCCTTCCTCCCTTCTTTCTCCCTCCTTCCTTCCTTCCTTCTTTCTCCTTCCTTCCTTCCCTTCTCCCTTTCCTTCCTTCCTTTCCAACATCCTTCTCCCTTCCTTCCCTAACATACCCTTCTCTCACTCTCTCCTTCCTTCCTTTCTTCCTTCCTTCCTTCTCAGCGTTCCCTCCTCCTTTCCCTTTCCTTCCTTCTTTCCTCCCTTCCCTCTCAACCTCCCATTTCCCCTTCCCTCTTTCCTTCCTTCCTTTTCAGCATCCCATTCTCTCTTCTCTCCTTCCTTTTCAACATCCTCTTCTCCTGCCTTCCTTTCTTCTTTCCTTCCGTTTCAACATCCTCTTCCCTCTCTCTCCTTCCTTCCTTCCTTCCTAACATCCCTTCCTTAATTCCCCATTCTTCCTTTCTTCTCTTATTTTCAGGGCCTTCTTCCCCATTCTCTTTCCTTTCTTCTCTCCTTTTCAACACCTTCCTTCCTTCCTTCTCTCCTTCCTTCCTTCCCTAATGTTCAATACCCCTTTCCCCATTCTTTCCTTCCTTCCTTTCTTCTCTTCACTTTCAACATCTCTTCTCTAATCTTCTTCATTGCTTGCTTGCTTTTTTTCCTTCCTCCCTCCCATCCTCTTTCCTTCCTTTTCCTTCCTTTATATCCTTCCTTTCTCCTCCCTCCCTCCTTTCTTTATATCTTCCTTCCTTCCTTCATATCCTCCTTATTTCCTCCCTTGCTTTTTCTTTCCTTCCTCCTTCATTTCATCCTTCCTTCTGCCTTTAATTCCTCTTCCCTTCCTTCCTCTCTTCCTTTTTTCCTCCCTCCTTTCTTTCTATCCTTCTTCCTTGCTCCTCCCTCCCTTGCTTCTTCCTTCCTTCCTTCCTTCCTTCTTCCTTCATTTATATCCTGATATCCTCCCTTCCTTCCTTTATTTCTTCCTTCCTTCCTCTCTTCGATTCTTCCTTCTCTTTCTCCTCCCTCCTTTCTTTCTATCCTTCTTCCTTGCTCATCCCTCTCCTTCCTTTATATCTTGCTTCCTTCCTTCCTCTTTCATTTCTTCCTTTCTTCTTCCTTCCTTCTTTCTTTTTCTCCTCCTTCCTTCCTACCTTTCTTTCTTCCTTTCTTCTTCCTTTATATCCTTCCTTTCTCATCGTTCCTTCCTTCTTTCTTTCTCCTCCGTCCCTCTCTCCTCGCTTCCTTTATTCCTTCCTTTCTTCTTTCTTTCCTTCATTTCCTCTTCACTTCCTTCCTTTATTCCTCTCTTCCTCCCTCCCTTCCTTCAGCCATTTCCCCAGTTTTTCCTTTCTCCTCCTCTCTTTCCTTTCTTCCTCTCTTTGTGGATGTAGCCTACCTGGATTTCAGTAAGGCCTTCGACAAAGTCCCCCACAACCTTCTGGCAAACAAACTAGTCAAATGTGGGCTAGACAAAACTACGGTTAAGTGGATCTGTAATTGGCTAAGCGAACGAACCCAAAGGGTGATTCTCACCAATGCGTCGTCTTCATCATGGAAAGAAGTCACGAGTGGAGTGCCACAAGCAGGGCTCCGTCCTGGGCCCGGTTCTGTTCAACATCTTTATTAACGACTTAGACGAAGGGTTAGAAGGCACGATCATCAAGTTTGCAGACGACACCAAACTGGGAGGGATAGCTAACACTCCAGAAGACAGGAGCAGAATTCAAAACGATCTTGACAGACTAGAGAGATGGGCCGAAACTCACAAAATGAAGTTCAACAGGGACAAATGCAAGATACTTCACTTCGGCAGAAAAAATGGAAATCAAAGAGACAGAATGGGGGACGAGGCCTGGCTTGACAGCAGTGTGTGCGAAAAAGACCTTGGAGTCCTCGTGGACAACAAGTTAAACATGAGCCAACAATGTGATGCGGCAGCTAAAAAAGCCAACGGGATTCTGTCCTGCATCAAGAGGGGAATAGCGTCTAGATCCAGGGAAGTCATGCTCCCCATGTTCTATTCTGCCTTGGTCAGACCACACCTGGAATCACACTGCGTCCAATTCTGGGCACCACAGTTGAAGGGAGATGTTGACAAGCTGGAAAGCGTCCAGAGGAGGGCGACTCAAATGATTAAGGGTCTGGAGAACAAGCCCTATGAGGAGCGGCTTAAAGAGCTGGGCATGTTTAGCCTGCAGAAGAGAAGGCGGAGAGGAGACATGAGAGCCATGTACAAATACGTGAAGGGAAGTCATAGGGAGGAGGGAGCAAGCTTGTTTTCTGCTGCCCTGCAGACTAGGACACAAGGGAACAATGGCTTCAAACTACAGGAAAGGAGATTCCACCTGAACATCAGGAAGAACTTCCTCACTGTGAGGGCTGTTCAGCAGTGGAACTCTCTGCCCCGGAGTGTGGTAGAGGCTCCTTCTTTGGAGGCTTTTAAGCAGAGGCTGGATGGCCATCTGTCGGGGGTGCTTTGAATGCGATTTCCTGCTTCTTAGCAGGGGGTTGGACTAGATGGCCCATGAGGTCTCTTCCAACTCTACTATTCTATGATTCTATGATTCTTTCCTCCCTCTCTTCTCACACTCTTCTCTCTCGTGCACGCGCCTCCTTTTCCTCCCTGCCTTTTTTTTTTCTTTTTTCTTTTTGAGCTCATCCTCCTCCTATCCTTCTCTCTCCTATCCCTCCTTCCTTCCTTAGGTCGCCATGGAAACAAACCCGCGGTAAAAAAAAAAGAAAAGAAAAAAAGGACTGAGCTGGAAAGAGAGAGAGAGAGAGAGAGAGAGAGAGAGGGAGGGAAGAGCAGGTGCGCGCGCACCCGCCTCCTCCCCCCCCCCCCGCCCGTGCGCGTGCCAGGGGGAGCCAATCACGTGGCGGGGCCCTGTGAACCAATGGGCGCGAGGCATTCAAAGAGTTTGTAGTAATAGTACAATTTGGGAGGGAAAGGGGGGCATCAAATGCACATGGGGGGTTGGCTGTACAATTTTATATATCATACAGTGTATATGTATATATTATATACACATATATACATACATACAGAAAGTACATATTAATTTCAATTAAAATAATATTACTGTATATATATATATCTATCTATATATAAAAGAGTGATAGTATCACGTCGACCCACAAAACAACAAAACTACAGCCCCCCCCCCCAACCTCGAAATTTGACAACACAACCCATCATCCACGCCTCTAGGTTGATACAACAAAAAGAAAAGAAAAATAAAGTCCTAATTAGAGGGAGAGGAATAATTGCTTCTATCCAATTGCTGCCAGTTAGAAGGCTAAGCTCCTCCAACTTGGTCTCCTAGCAACCCAATAAAAAATAATAAAAACACTAAAAAAATAATTTAAAACACTAAAAATTAATACAGTAAAATAATAAAATATAATAAATAAAAAGATAACTTACAATAAAATTAATTAAAAAAAATATAAATAACGTCAAATAAAAATTCCACAACAATTTTTAACCAATACCACCACCACTTTGCCACAGCAACGCGTGGCCGGGCACAGCTAGTAGATATATATATATATGTGCAGTAAAATTATTTTCATTGAAATTAATATGTATTTTCTCTCTGTATACATATGTATGTGTGCGTATATATTAATATATATAGAGAGAGTAAAATTATTTTAATCGAACTTAATATGTACTTTCTGTATGTATATATGTGTATGTGTGCATATATATTAATACACACACATACACTTATATACATACAGAGAGAAAGTATGTATTAATTTTAATTAAAATAATATATATGTATGTATATGGACACATACACATATATACATACAGAAAGTACATATTTCAATTAAAATAATTTTACTATATATTAATACAGTAGAGTCTCACTTATCCAACACTCACTTATCCAACGTTCTGGATTATCCAACACATTTTTGTAGTCGATGTTTTCAATAAATTGTGATATTTTGGTGCTAAATTCATAAATACAGTAATTACTACGTAGCATTATTTCATACTGAACTACTTTTTCTGTCAAATTTGTTGTATAATATGATGTTTTGGTGCTTAATTTGTAAAATCATAACCTAATTTGATGTTTAATAGGCTTTTTCTTAATCCCTCCTTATTATCCAACATATTTGCTTATCCAACATTCTGCCGGCCCGTTTATGTTGGATAAGTGAGACTCTACTGTATATACACACACATACACATATATACATACAGAAAGTACATATTAATTTCAATTAAAATAATTTTACTGTAAACATATATATATGCACACACATAGATATGGTAGTAAAATAATTAGATCTAATAATTTTTCTGTAAACACACACAGAAATATATATACACACACTATATATATATATATACCAGCCACCCCTCCAGGTGTTTTGGACTTCAACTCCCACAATTCCTAACAGCCTGTCACTGGATGTGTGTGGACTACAACTCCCATCCTCCTGGGTTAATCCACCTCAAATCTTGCCAGTATGTAAAGTTGGCCATGACGGGTCTGTGCACCAAATTTGGTACAGATCCAATGTCAGTAGGCTTCACAGTGCTCTCTGGATGTGTGTGGACTACAACTCCCATCATCCTTGGTTAATTCACCTCAAATCTTGCCAGTATGTAAAGTTGGACATTATGGGTCTGTGCACCAAATTTGGTCCAGATCCAATGTCAGTAGTCTTCACAGTGCTCTTCAGATGTGAGTGGACTACAACTCCCATCATCCTCTGTAATTGTAATCACCATCACCACCTTCTAGTATTCCAATTTGGTTGTGATGGGTATGTGTACAAAGTTTGGTTCAGATCCATTGTCAGTTGGGTTCAGAGTGCTCTCTGGATGTGCGTGGACTACACCTCCCATCATCCTTGGTTAATTCACCTAAAATCTTGCCAGTATGTAAAATTGGTCATGATGGGTCTGTGCACTAAATTTGGCCCAGGTTCAACTTTGGTAGGCTTCAGAGTGCTCTCTGGATGTGTGTGGACTGCAATTCCCAGCATCCTGGGTTAATTCACCTTAAATTTTGCCAGTATGTAAAGCTGGTCATGATGGGTCTGTGCATCAAATTTGGTCCAGGTCCAACATTGGTAGGGTTCACAGCACTCTTCAGATGTGGGTGGACTACAACTCCCATCATCCTCTGTAATTGCTCACCATCACCACCTTTCAGTATTCCAATTTGGTCGTGATGGGTATGTGTACCAAGTTTGATTCAGATCTAATGTCAGTAGGCTTCACAGTTCTCTTTGGATGTGGGTGGACAACAATTCCCATCATCCTGGGTTAATCCTCAAATTTTGCCAGTATGTAAAGCTGGTCCTGATGGATATGTGTACCAAGTTTGGTCCAGATCCATCGTCAGTTGGGTTCAGAGTTCTCTCTGGATGTGCGTGGACTACAACTCCCATCATCCTGGGTTAATTCACCTCAAATCTTGCCAGTATGTAAAGCTGGTCATGATGGGTCTGTGCACCAAATTTGGCCCAGGTTCAACGTTGGTAGGCTTCAGAGTGCTCTCTGGATGTGTGTGGACTACAACTCCCATAATCCTGGGTTAATTCACCTCAAATTTTGCTAGTATGTAAAGCTGCTCATGATGGGTCTGTGCATCAAATTTGGTCCAGATCCAATGTCAGTAGGCTTCACAATGCTCTCTGGATGTGAGTGGACTACAACTCCCATCATCCTGGGTTAACCCACCTCAAATCTTGCCAGTATGTAAAGTTGGCCATGATGGGTCTGTGCACCAAATTTGGTCCAGGTTCAACATTGGTAGGCTTCACAGTGCTCTTCAGATGTGCGTGGACTACATCTCCCATCATCCTGGGTTAATCCACCTCAAATTTTGCCAGTATGTAAAGCTGGTCCTGATGGATATGTGTACCAAGTTTGGTCCAGATCCATCATCAGTTGGGTTCAGAGTGCTCTCTGGATGTGTGTGGACTACAACTCCCATCATCCTGGTTCAACCTCCACTTCCAGACAAAATACAGAACATTCTTGAATGACCAAATTTAATCTGTTTGTCCACATATATAACATACACACAGAGAGAGAAAGATTATGTAACTAGCGAGAGAGCAGCTGCAAGATTGTATGATCCAGATTAGAGATTACGTTGATTCAGCAGATTGCCCGGTGGATGTCTGGGAAAGATTACACCGCGGGAGTAAAGAATACCCATTTGGACAGGATAAGCTCCCCGGCTAAGTAGAACCAAATCACTCAGGGCACAGTCACGTCATCATGGGGGGAAAATATATCATCTAACTGGGTTCGTCACTCATGCTGTTTCGTTTTGAGAATATTAAATCATTTATCCATAACATAAATTAATAGGCAAGAAGTGAATCAGAGCAGACACTTGGTTGTAACTGAGATCTCGCAACTTATTGTTGGACTTGGTTGCGTTAATCTTGCTTGCTGTATATATACCCACTGAACTTAATAGAACTTAAGATTTTAATAATTAGTTTATGACTCTGCTGATTTCAGTTTCTGCTCTAAATTGCTAACCCACTTCTGAATAGAGCATTTAAACAGAGACATTGTGGTGCATCTACACTGTATCAAGCATGTGGCGCAGCTGGCTAGTAACCAGCTGCTATAAATCACTACTGACCGAGAGGTCATGAGTTCGAAGCCGGGGTCGGATTAAGCCTCCGACCATTAAAATAAATAAATAAATAAATAGCCACGGCTTGCTGTTGACCTAGCAGCCCCGAAAGACAGTTGCATCTGTCAAGTAGGGAAAATTTAGGTACGCTTTATGCGGGAGGCTAATTTAACTAATCTACAACACCATAAGACTGCTCATGAGGAAAAGAATGAGGAAGAACAACCACCAATGGACGGTGAAGCAACAGCTCCCCCTGTGGCCGGAATCGTGAAGCTGGAAAGATGTTAAAAATGCCTCTGTGTCTGTCTAAAACTGAATGTTGTTTGTCTGTTGGCATCGAATGTTTGCCATATATGTGTTCATTGTAATCCGCCCTGAGTCCCCTTCGGGGTGAGAAAGAAGGGCGGAATATAAATAATGTAAATAAATAAATAAATAAATAAAATTTGACACCACTTTAACCGCCATGGCTCAATCCTTTAGATTTCTGGGAGTAGAGTTTGCTCTAACTCTTTGGCACCCTTTTCTTGGGCGAATCAATAATCAGAAACAAGTCTTCAACTATGCCAATGGAAGTTTATTACATTTCCCGCCATGACCAAAGCCAATCGGCGATGGTGACGGACAGAACCAAGGGCCTATCAGGGAGCGGATCGTAACTGGAACGATTCTGGACCAATCAGAAGCCAGAATGTCTTTAATAATAATAATAAATTTATTTATACCCCGCCTCCATCTCCCCCGAAGGGGACTTGGGGCAGCTTACATGGGCCGAGCCCGGATAAAAACAATAACAATATAAAATACATCAATAGACAAAAACCTACACAATTATAAAATTTAAACATAACCTATGAAATAAAAAAACAGACTTAATAAAACATGACATTAAAACCAATGAGGTTTTAATAATAGACTGGGTAAAGTGCACCTTATAAAAGTTGCTTTGCTTTGAATAGCTATCAAAGTGCTATCAATAAACCCGTACAATCGTAATTATGAGTATGTCAATTTTCGGAGCACTCTCCCTACTGACATCCTCTTTGGCGAAGGAAAAAAAAGTCTCTGCTCATTGCCTTCATTCGTATCTGTGTCCCATTTAGACCTTTGGGACCGTAACATGCTGGGGTCCAAACCTGCGATCCTTGCAGTCACTGAAACCACATAACACTCCAATCTTTGGGAAGAGATTTGGAGTAAAAAAAATAAAATACACGGCGGTAACTGATATTAGAAAATATTGGGATAAGATGCAATACCGCTGGTATTATACCCGGAAAGGCTAGCAAAATTCAATTTAAAAAACTCAAAAACATGCTGGAATAGTGGGGAAAAACAGGAACCTTTCTCCACCAATGGTGGGACTGCCCAAAAATCAAAGAATTTCGGAAGACAGCACACAAATGACGCAAAAAATGATAGGAACCAAATTTAAATTAAAACCAGAAATGTAGTTATTAGGATTCACAACTACAACATTAAATAAAAACAAAGGTAGATTATTATTCCACATTAGCGCAGCAGAGCAAGATTGACTCTAGCAAGAGTATGGAAAAAGGAAGAAGCTCCAAATGTTGAAGATTGGCTGATTAAAATATTAGACATTATACATCTATATATATAAAAGGGTAGTGGAATCACGGCACTGGACAAAACAACTAAACTAAACACCCCACATCCTCAAAAATTGACAGTACAACCTCTCATCCACGCCTCTACGTTCATACAAAAAGAAAAGAAAAATAAAGTCCTAGCCACAGCAACGCGTGGCCGGGCACAGCTAGTCTATATATAAAAAAGGGTAATGGAATCACGGCACCGGACAAAACAACTAAACTAAACACCCCACAACCTCAAAAATTGACAGCACAACCTCTCATCCACGCCTCTACGTTCATACAAAAAGAAAAGAAAAATAAAGTCCTAGCCACAGCAACGCGTGGCTGGGCACAGCTAGTCTATATATATAAAAGGGTAATGGAATCACGGCACCGGACAAAACAACTAAACTAAACACCCCACAACCTCAAAAATTGACAGCACAACCGCTCATCCACGCCTCTACATTCATACAACAACAAAAAAAGAAAAATAAAGTCCTAGCCACAGCAATGCGTGGCCGGGCACAGCTAGTATGGATATATTGACACAAAAGATAAGAGAAGAATAAAACAGATTGGACAAATGTCGTAAATTTCTTGAGAGAAAGAAGAATGAACTTCATGATAGATCTGTCTTGCATATAAAAACAAAATGATGGAGGTTAGAATAAATGAAAGAAAATGTCGGAGAAGACGAAAGGAAAGTCTTCAAAGCATGGATGGGAAGTCAAAGCACAAATCTTGTTTTTCTCTCGTTTTTTATTTTTCTCTCTCTGTCTCTTCTTCACTTACTCTTCTTTGCTGCTATTCTTCACTATCTATTTTGTTCCCCTACTTTCGATGTATTCTTTTTCTTAAGAAATAAATAAAAACTATATTGGAAAAAAACACTCCAAGGCTGAGAGAGTGTGACTTGCACATGGTTCAGTGGGAATCCAAACCCTGGTTTCCTTGTCTCAAACCATTATACCACTATACTGGCTTCTATACTGAACGCTACCGGGATATTTTTAGGGAGTTCCCAGGGTACTGTACATGAAATTGTATGCATCTGTCAGCTAATTTTCAGAAATCCAGTGTGAAATCAAGCATTCAGAAATAATAGAACAGCTGTTCTAAATTTCATTCATGCATCCCTACTGAACGCAGCTGGTTTTCAGGAGGGAATTGGGTCTGTCGCGAGGACTGAAGGGTCCATCAAATGCGTCAATTGCGGCTCAGTAGTGCCCAATATTAATTATTTGCTTAGTTTCATGCAGGAAAGGATAATATGTTTCTTGGTATTTAGTATTCCTCCTGCCCAGAGCATGGCTCTGCATCCAAGAGTATTTTTGTTATGCTAAAACACAATTAGCCGTTTCATCACGATTCTGTTCAATTTCATGCTTCCTGGCAGACAAACGCCACATGAATCTGTTTCTCTCCTATCTGGCTCTGCGACAGTAATCAAATCTTCATGTTAAATTAGGACTGCAAACCTATGTGCCCGTACTTGACAGTAAGTCTCAATGAACTAAGAGGAGCTTCCATCCATCTAAACATGCATAGGGTTGGAATATAATACTGTGATCTTATGTACGTTTACTCAAAAGTAAGATGTAATTCACCAGGGCTTACTGCCAACGAGCAAAGAGGTCAAAACAGAAACTGGTACTTCACAGATTAACTTCTATGGTCAACTTCACCTAGTCATGCTGGAGAGCCTAGGGACTTCTAGAACCAACCTCTATGGTCAACTTCATCTAGTCATGTAGGATGATCTAGAAATTTCTAGAGTCACCTTCTATGGTCAACTTCATCTACTCATGCTGGAGAGCCTAGAGATTTCTAGAGCCAACTTCTATTGTCAACTTCATCTAGTCATGCTGGAGAGCCTAGGGACTTCTAGAACCAACCTCTATAGTCAACCTCATCTAGTCATGTAGGATGATCTAGAAATTTCTAGAGTCACCTTCTATGGTCAACTTCATCTACTCATGCTGGAGAGCCTAGAGATTTCTAGAGCCAACTTCTATTGTCAACTTCATCTAGTCATGCTGGAGAGCCTAGGGACTTCTAGAACCAACCTCTATAGTCAACCTCATCTAGTCATGTAGGATGATCTAGAAATTTCTAGAGTCACCTCCTATGGTCAACTTCATCTACTCATGCTGGAGAGCCTAGAGATTTCTAGAGCCAACTTCTATTGTCAACTTCATCTAGTTATGCTGGAGAGCCTAGGGACTTCTAGAACTAACCTCTATGGTCTACTTCATTTATCTACAATTTCTAGAGCCAACTTCTATGGTCAATCTAGTCATGCTGGAGGGCCTAGTGACTTCAAGGGCTGACTTCTATGGTCAGCAAACAGACAAGCCCAATTCTATAGTCAACATATAATCATGCTGGAGCGTCAAGAGACTTCTATAGCCAACTTCTATGGTCAGCTTCATCTAGTCACACTGGAAGGATTTGTAGAGTTGACTTCTATGGCCAACTAACGAACAAGTCCAATTCTATGGTCAACATCTAGTCATGCTGGAAGACTTAGAGAGTCCATTTCTATGGCCAACTTCCTCTAGTCATGCTGGAGAGCCTAGAGACTTCTAGAGCCAACTTCTATGGTCAACTTCATCTAGTCATGCTGGAGGGCCTAGAGATTTCTAGAGTCAACTTTTATGGTCCATTTCATTGAGTCATGTTGGAGAGTCTAGCTATTTCTAGAACCAACTTCTATGGTCAATCTAGAGACTTCTAGGGCTGACCTCTATGGTCAGCAAACAGACAAGTCCAATTCTGTGGTCTAGTCATGTTGGAGGGCCTAGAGAGTCCATTTCTATGGTCAACTTCATCTAGTCATGCTGAAAGGCTTTGTAGAGTTGACTTCTATGGCCAACAAACAAAAGTCCAATTATATGGTCAACATCTAGTCATGCTGGAGGGCCTAGAGAGTCAATTTCTATGGTCAGCATTATCTACTCATGCTGGAGGGCCTAGAGACTTCTAGAGTCCAATTCTATGGTCTACTTCATCTAGTCATAATAGAGGGTCAAGAGATTTCTAGGGCCAACTTCTATGTTCAACTTAGGTCTCCTGCCTTCAGAAGTGACCTGCTCTCTACAATGTGCCCACCGTTGAAAAGCCTCACTGCATTGGAGGAGAGATGTTTTGCATTCAATTCAGACAAGGGCTTCTCTGAAGAGGGAAGCTGGCAGCAGGATGTGTCTGATAATAATCCAAAGGTTCCCTGCGCTTCTGATAAGTGAAAAACACTTGTCTGTTTGTTTGGCACCCTACTAGACAATTCCATGAATTCTATTTTGACAGTAAGAGGATTTGGTAATGAACTGGGTGAGAGCCAATAAACCGAAGCTGGATCTTGGCAAGAGAGCACAATTGTGGATCGACAAGTCTTGGGAGACACGTTCTCCGGTTTCAATTCCACTCCGCACTCACCAAGAACAGTTTCACTGAGTGGACACGCTTCGTTTTATCACGAGTGGTCCAGGTAGTTGTGGCAAAGAGAAAAGAGGAATTTTCAGCTTTGATTGATCTGACAACTGCATCCATTTCTGGGAAGTGATGTTCTGGCCATAGTGGTCCATGTTCCGTTTACTCCTTGGCTGGGTGACAGTAATGCATTATACATGGAACTATTGCTGAAGCATATTGAGAAGTGCCAATTAGGGCAAGGTTCAGATGCCAGAATTTTTAATAATTCTAGGTATTTATTTTCCAAATGTGTATGACTACACTATAAGGCAAGTTCTCTAAGGAGCTCACAAAACCAATATCAGATAGAAAGTTTACAAATGTGCGGAAGACTATCATAACTTTGAGATTATTTTGGAATTTGCCAAAGCCTGATCTTGAGCTGCAAGGAGAGGCATTATTATTATTATTATGTTGTTGTTGTTGTTGTTGTTGTGTATTAGGGTCTATCTACACTGTAGAAGAAATCTGTTTGATGCCACTTTAACTATTATTATTATGTTGTTGTTGTTGTTGTTGTTGTTGTGTATTAGGGTCTATCTACACTGTAGAAGAAATCTGTTTGATGCCACTTTAACTATTATTATGTTGTTGTTGTTGTTGTTGTGTATTAGGGTCTATCTACACTGTAGAAGAAATCTGTTTGATGCCACTTTAACTGTATTATTATTATTATTATTATTATTATTATTATTATTATGTTGTTGTTGTTGTTGTTGTTGTTGTTGTTGTTGTTGTTGTTGTGTATTAGGGTCTATCTACACTCTAGAAGAAATCTGTTTGATGCCACTTTAACTGTATTATTATTATGTTGTTGTTGTTGTTGTTGTTGTTGTTGTGTATTAGGGTCTATCTACACTCTAGAAGAAATCTGTTTGATGCCACTTTAACTGTATTATTATTATTATTATTATTATTATTATTATTATTATTATTATTATGTTGTTGTTGTTGTTGTTGTTGTTGTTGTTGTTGTTGTTGTGTATTAGGGTCTATCTACACTGTAGAAGAAATCTGTTTGATGCCACTTTAACTGCATTATTATGTTGTTGTTGTTGTTGTTGTGTATTAGGGTCTATCTACACTGTAGAAGAAATCTGTTTGATGCCACTTTAACTGTATTTTTATTATTATTATTATTATTATGTTGTTGTTGTTGTTGTTGTTGTTGTTGTTGTTGTGTATTAGGGTCTATCTACACTCTAGAAGAAATCTGTTTGATGCCACTTTAACTGTATTATTATTATTATGTTGTTGTTGTTGTTGTTGTTGTTGTGTATTAGGGTCTATCTACACTCTAGAAGAAATCTGTTTGATGCCACTTTAACTGTATTATTATTATTATTATTATTATTATTATTATTATTATTATTATTATGTTGTTGTTGTTGTTGTTGTTGTTGTTGTTGTGTATTAGGGTCTATCTACACTGTAGAAGAAATCTGTTTGATGCCACTTTAACTGCATTATTATGTTGTTGTTGTTGTTGTTGTGTATTAGGGTCTATCTACACTGTAGAAGAAATCTGTTTGATGCCACTTTAACTGCATTATTATTATTATGTTGTTGTTGTTGTTGTTGTGTATTAGGGTCTAACACTGTAGAAGAAATCTGTTTGATGCCACTTTAACTGCATTATTATGTTGTTGTTGTTGTTGTTGTGTATTAGGGTCTATCTACACTGTAGAAGAAATCTGTTTGATGCCACTTTAACTGCATTATTATTATGTTGTTGTTGTTGTTGTTGTTGTTGTTGTTGTGTATTAGGGTCTATCTACACTGTAGAAGAAATCTGTTTGATGCCACTTTAACTGCATTATTATGTTGTTGTTGTTGTTGTTGTTGTTGTGTATTAGGGTCTATCTACACTGTAGAAGAAATCTGTTTGATGCCACTTTAACTGCATTATTATGTTGTTGTTGTTGTTGTTGTTGTGTATTAGGGTCTATCTACACTGTAGAAGAAATCTGTTTGATGCCACTTTAACTGGGAGTTGTCTTTTGTCTTCTGTTCCAAAGAACCATGGAAAGTGTGTGTTAAACCAAACTACAAACCCCAGCATTGAACCATGGAAAGTGTGGTCAAACTGCATTAATTCTACAGTGCAGATGCGCTCTTCAGAGTATGTGACTTAAAGATAGCATACAAAATTGTAAAATATTGCAACCTGCGCAAATAAATATTCATGTTTGGCATAAAATAGTCAAAAGCCCACTTGATGTTTGTGATACTGTTATTTTAAATGTGTTTTTAAAAATCAAGTCATTAGATATTGATAAAGTATTCGAAAAATGCAGGTGGAGATGGATTACACGAGACATGGCAGCATTAATTAAGATTTATGCGAAACCAGAGCAAAAGGGCGACAGGAATAGTTAGTATTTCAACAAGAGCTACAATTGCAGAAGAATTAATCAGCTGAGTATTCCTCGAAAAGGATTCACAAAGAGCACTTTTCACACATTCGGGCTGTAATGTGGGTCAAATTGACCCAATACGCCATTGTCACTCATAGAACACAAAGCAGCTGAAGGAGAGGCTTTAAGCACAGTTCGAAAGCACTCAAAGGCCTGTTTCCTCCTGTTCTCCTTAAACTAAAACACAGTCCACTCTCTAAAGTTGAAACTGAAGAGCCACAAAAGCACTGAAAGCTGCCTGTAATGGATCTGCTTCCAGCAGAAAATTCAGATCTACCTGTTTTAGTTCATAACAAATGTGTCAGGCTTTTAAGGAGTTGCCGGTATTTTTGGTCTAGCTCTAACGGAATATAGATATGTACAGTCAGGAGGCAGGTCACGGACATCAATATATTGATATAACAATTAAAACAAATGAGGACAAGCTGGAATATGTCCAGAGCAGGGCGACTCAAATGATTAAGGGCCTGGAGAACAAGCCCTACGAGGAGTGGCTTAAAGACCTGGGCATGATGACCCTGCAGAAGAGAAGGCTGAGAGGAGACATGAGAGGGTCATGGATCAAGATGTGAACGGAAGTCACGTGAGCCGTCCTGAGTCCCTGTGTGGAGATGGTGGCGGGGTATAAATAAAGTTATATTATTATTATTATTATTATTATTATTATTATTATTATTATTATTATTATTATTATTATTGTATGACACAGCAAACAAGATAGACATGCTGGATTTCGTTTCACAAAACCACAAGTCGAACACTTCCCAAGTGTCTAGGACTGTGTGATGTATTTTCAGATGATGCATGCAGATCCCAGTAGGGTGGCCTTTTGCAGATGGCAGATCGTAATTTTGTCAATGTCTATTGTTTCCAAATGCCGGCTGAGATCTTTTGATGTGCCGATCACCACCGGGACCACCTGCACTGATTTCTGCCAGAGTCTTTGCAGTTCAATCTTGAGGTCCTGATAGCGGCTGAGTTTTTCCTGTTGTTTTTCGTCAATGCGACTGTCACCTGGGATGGCGACATCAATGATCCAAACCTTGTTCTTTTCCACAACTGTGATGTCTGGTGTGTTGTGTTCCAGAACTTTGTCAGTCTGGATTCGGAAGTCCCACAGTATCTTTGCGTGTTCATTTTCCACGACTTTTGCTGGTTAGTGGTCCCACCAGTTCTTTGCTGCTGGGAGGTGGTACTTGAGGCATAAGTTCCAATGGATCATTTGGGCCACACAGTTGTGCCTCTGTTTGTAGTCTGTCTGTGCAATTTTCTTACAGCAGCTGAGGATATGATCAATGGTTTCGTCAGCTTCCTTGCATAGTCTGCATTTTGGGTCATCAGCTGATTTTTCAATCTTGGCCTGAATTGCCTTTGTCCTGATGTCTTGCTCCTGGGCTGCAAGGATCAGGCCTTCTGTCTTCTTCTTCAGGGTCCCATTCGTGAGCCAGAGCCAGGTCTTCTCCTTATCAGCTTTTCCTTCAATTCTGTCAAGGAACTTTCCATGCAATGTTTTGTTGTGCCAGCTGTCAGCTCTAGTTTGTAGTGCGGGTTTCTTGTACTGATTTTTTTTTGTCTGCTGTGCTTTGAGGAGTTTCTGATTTTTGACTTCAATCAAAGCAGGTTCTTCACTTTGCTTGACATATTCTGCCAGGGCATGTTCTTCTTCTTTGACGGCTTGTTTTAATTGTAAGAGTCCTCTGCCTCCTGATCTTCTAGGCAGATATAGCCGGTCAACATCACTGCGAGGGTGCAGGGAATGATGAATGGTCCTGAGTTTTCTTGTTTTTCTGTCCAAATAGTCCAGTTCCATCTGTGTCCAGTTTATGATGCCAGCAGTATATCTTATGACAGGTATGGCCCAGGTGTTTATGGCCTTGATGGTGTTGCCTCCATTGAGCTTGCTTTTGAGAATTTTTATTTATTATTATTATTATTATTGGGAGGAGGGAGCAAGCTTGTTTTCTGCTGCCCTGGAAATTAGGACGCAATGGAACAATGGCTTCAAACTACAGGAAAGGAGATTCCACGTGAACATTAGGAAGAACTTCATTGTAAGAGTTGTTCAGCAGTGGAACTCTCTGTCCTGGAGTGTGGTGGAGTCTCCTTTGAAGGCTTTTAAACAGGATGGCCATCTGTCGAGAGTGCTTTGCATGTGATTTTCCTGCTTCTTGTCAGAATTGGGTTGGACTGGATGATCCACAAGGTCTCTTCCAACTCTAGGATCCTATGATTCTAAGATAATTTCCCCGACTTTCCCCCATTTTCACTAGCTCCGTCTGATGATGTCCTAACTGGCAAGATACCTTTGCAAAATCAGGTCTTTTCTTGCGCTCAGGAAGTCTTATCCGAGAGAGAAAGTGCTTTGTTCCATGCCTACGAAAACCATATTGCTGCCGAACCAAATTCACTCCCGGCAGATGATCCCTCTTTGCGTTGGCCTGCTCTTTCAACGTGGACACCAAGCACGTGTCGACCGGAGTCATAAATTCAGCGAGTTCATGTTTTCAAAGTTTGTTTTCCTTGGACGCTACTTTGGCAACCGTAGCTACACAGAAAAAGACACAGAAAACTGTCCCCGCGGCCTCTTTGGTGCCCGTGGGCAGGTGTCGTGTGACAAAGAGAGAGATCCCTTTCGCTGATTGCGGTCAGGTTTTACGAGAGCGAGAGCAGAGGTTTCCCTCTTCAGAGAGTCACCTACTTACACGTAGAACATTTTTTCTCATGTCAACGGATCGCTATCGTTTCTTAAGCCAAGAGTAGAAAGGGCTTCTATACAAACTGGAGATCATCAGCCAGAGAAAAACCTACACAATTCGATAATTATCTATCTATATATCTACTAGCTGTGCTCGGCCACGCGTTGCTGTGGCAAAGTGGTGGTGGTATTGGTTAAAAATTGTTGTGTAATTTTTATTTGACTTTATTTGCATTTTTTAAATTAATTTTATTGTAAGTTATATTTTTATTTATTATATTTTATTATTTTCTTGTATTATTTTTAGTTATTTTCTGTTATTATAGTATTTTATTGTATTCATTTTTTAGTGTTTTTTATTATTTTTTATTGGGTTGCTAGGAGACCAAGTTGGAGGAGCTTAGCCTTCTAACTGGCAGCAATTATTCCTCTCTCTCTAATTAGGACTTTATTTTTCTTTTCTTTTTGTTGTATCAACCTAGAGGCGTGGATGATGGGTTGTGTCGTCAAATTTCGAGGTTGGGGGGCCTGTAGTTTTGTTGTTTTGTGGGTCGCCGTGATGCCATCACTCTTTTATATATATATAGATGTATGAAAGAAGAAAAGCTGGTTATTGCATTGTGTTACTTTTAAACACTATATCTATTATATATACACTATATCTATTAGATATATCTAATATATCTATATATATTATATAGAGTTGGCCCATTAAATTGATGTGTGAAAAAATATATATGTATATACTCGAGTATAAGCCTAGTTTTTCAGCCCTTTTTTTAGGACTAAAAAAGCCCCCCTCGGCTTATACTCGGGTGAGGGTCCTGGTTGGCTTATATTTGGGTCAGCTTATACTCCAGAATATATGGTACATTTATTATTTTTCTCTATTATTGTTGCTACTACTACATTTATTTTACCCTATTAATATTATTACTGTAATACATTTATTATTTCACTCTGATCTTATTATTATTAAGTTTATTATTCTACTCTATTATTACATGTATTATTTTCCTGTATTTATTATTGTTATTACATGTATTATTTTGCTCTATTATTATTAAAAGGATACACAAGCGCATTTACATTGAAGGAGATGAGAATAATGATTTGATCAGAGTTGGACAGTCTTATCTTAAATATGAGCTTTATGTAAATATTCCAGAACATTTAACCTACCGATGCCTCGATTAATGCAATTTTATTGGTATCTATTTTCATTTCTGAAATTTACCACCCTCAGCTTATACTGGATTCAATGTTTTCCCAGTTTTCTTGTGGTAAAATTAGGTGTCTCGGCTTATATTCAGATCGGCTTATATTCGAGTATATACGATATCTATCTATCTATCTATCTATCTATCTATCTATCTATCTATCTATGAAAGAAGCAAAGCTGGTTATTGCATTGTGTTACTTTTAAACACTATATCCATTATATAGAGAAAGTTGACCCATTAAATTGATGTGTGAATATATATACAGTAGAGTCTCACTTATCCAACATAAACGGGCCAGCAGAATGTTGGATAAGCAAATATGTTGGATAATAAGGAGGGATTAAGGAAAAGCCTATTAAACAACAAATTACGTTATGATTTTACAAATGAAGCACCAAAACATCATGTTATACAACAAATTTGACAGAAAAAGTAGTTCAATACGCAGTAATGCTATGTAGTAATTACTGTATTTACGAATTTAGCACCAAAATATCGCGATATATTGAAAACATTGACTACAAAAATGCGTTGGATAATCCAGAACCTTGGATAAGTGAGACTCTATTGTATATATATACTGTGTGTGTATGTATGTATGTATGTATACACACACACACACACAGTAGAGTCTCACTTATCCAACATAAACGGGTCAGCATAATATTGGATAGGCGAAAATGTTGGATAATAAGGAGCCTATTAAGCATCAAATTACGTTATGATTTTACAAACTAAGCACCAAAACATCATGTTTTAAAACAGTTTGACAGAAAAAGCAGTTCAATACAAGGTAACGTTATGTAGTAATTACTGTATTTATGAATTTAGCACCAAAACATTGCAATGTATTGAAAACATTGACTACAAAAACACTAACTACTAAAAGGCAGACTGCGTTGGATAATACAGAACTTTGGATAAGCGAAGATTGGATAAGCAAGACTATATATATACGTCTGTATATAAATGTCGGAGCCCTCAATGGTGCAGCAGGTTAAACCGCTGAGCTGCTGAACTTGCTGACCAAGAGGTCGGTGGTTCAAATATGGGGAGTGTGGGGAGCTCCTGCTGTTAGCCTCAGCTTATGCCAACCTAGCAGTTCGAAAACATGCCAATGTGAGTAGATCAATAGGTACCGCATCAGTGAGAAAGTAATGACACTCCATGCAATCATGCCGGCCACATAACCTTGGAGGTGTCTATGGACAACACCGGCTCTTTGTCTTTGAAATGGAGATGAGCACCAACCCCCAGAGTCGGAAACAACTGGACTTAACGTCAGGGGAAAACCTTTACTATATAAAAAGAATATAAAACGATATAGAAAAGACCCAGGAGCCAGATATTTGCTGAATATGAACATAACTGGGAGTAGGTTCAGCTAGAGTCCAACCTTGCCTTCAGCCCTTTTGTCCACGAGGCACGTGTTAATCGGCCGAGCCGAACTGCAAACACCTCGAAGGGGAGAATTTTTGCTGCTTCAAGCTTGGAGTGAAGAAACAAGTGGAAGTGCTTTGTAAAACGAGAACACTTCCTAAGGGGAAGAAGTGTTGTTTACCTTGTTAGTCTCTCCCACCCCCATCGTCACCTTCTCCCTACTAGTTCTTCTTGCCGAGCATTTTCTCAGCGCAAGACCGATTGCATTTGCTTCGGACTCTCCGAAACTGCTTTTCAGCATGATGCAACGAGAGGAAAAGCACAGCTCAGGGGTGCGAGAGATCCACACATCCCCTTCCTAACACAAAAAATACCTATCTTGTCATCCAAAAAAATTGGTGCGACTATTATGTGATGAAATACAATTAACCTGTCACTTGCTTCATGGCTGGATGTTAGGAAGAGTGGGAGTTGGAGTCCAAAACATCTTCAAATCTAACTTTAAATTTGAAGAAAGGGAGATTAGTATCA
Source organism: Anolis carolinensis (assembly GCF_035594765.1). Classification (NCBI taxonomy): domain Eukaryota; kingdom Metazoa; phylum Chordata; class Lepidosauria; order Squamata; family Anolidae; genus Anolis; species Anolis carolinensis. The sequence continues at coordinate 21,761,020 of NW_026943822.1, read as the reverse complement.
AATGGCTCTGCGACTCTTATGCGAGGAACATAAAAATACCTCTCTTGTCACCCAAAAAAATTTGATGCGACTATTATGTGATGAAATACAATTAACCTGTCACTTGCTTCATGGCTGGCTGTTAGGAAGGGTGGGAGTTCCTAACTGAAAATACCTACCTTGTCACCCCCAAAAAATCTGATGCGACTATTATGTGATGAAATACAAGTCCAAAACACCTTCAAATCTAACTTTAAATTTGAAGGAAGGAAGGAAGGGGGATTAGTACAAAATGACTCTGCGACTCTTATGCGAAGAACACAAAAATACCTATCTTGTCACCACCAAAAAATTGATGCGACTGTTATGTGATGAAATACAAGTCCAAAATACCTTCAAATCTAACTTTAAATTTGAAGGAAGGAAGGAAGGGGGATTAGTACCAAATGGCTCTGCGACTCTTATGCGAAGAACACAAAAATACCTATCTTGTCACCACCAAAAAATTGATGCGACTATTATGTGATGAAATACAAGTCCAAAACACCTTCAAATCTAACTTTAAATTTGAAGGAAGGAAGGAGGGATCAGTACCAAATGGCTCTGCGACTCTTATGCGAGGAACACAAAAAATACCTATTTTGTCACCCAAAAAAATGTGATGCGACTATTATACGATGAAATACAATTAATCTTTCACTTGCTTCATGGCTGGCTGTTGGGAAGGGTGGAAGTTGGAGTCCGAAACACCTTCAAATCTAACTTTAAATTCGAAGAAAGGGGGATTAGTACGAAATGGCTCTGCGACTCTTATGCAAGGAACACAAAAATAACTATCTTGTCACCCAAAAAAATTGATGCGACTATTATGTGATGAAATACAATTAACTGTCACTTGCTTCATAGCTGGCTGTTAGGAAGGGTGGGAGTTGGAGTCCGAAACACCTTCAAATCTAACTTTAAATTTGAAGGAAGGAAGGAAGGGGGGATCAGTACCAAATGGCTCTGCGACTCTTATGCGAAAAACACAAAAATAACTATCTTGTCACCCAAAAAAATTCGATGCGACTATTATGTGATGAAATACAATTATCCTGTTAGTTGAACTTGCTTCGTGACTGGCTATTAGGAATTATGGGAGTCAGAGTCCAAAATAGCTGGAGGGAGGGACGAAGTTGTCCCATGCCTGCTATAGCTACATTTATAAGTTATTAAAAGCTGGATGAAAGACATTACGGTGGAGTATGGTTTGAGAATGGGACACTGGGAGATGATGGTTCAAATCCCAGTTTGGCTATGGAAGCCCACTGAGTGATACTGGGCAAGTCTTAAAAAGAGTCATGGTGGTGCAATGGGTTAAATGCTTGTGTTGGCTGAATTGAAGATCTTTGGTTCGAATCTGCGAGACAGGGTGAGCTCCCGTCTGTCAGCCCCAGCTTCCCATGCGGGGACATGTGAGAAGTCTCACACAGGATGGTCTTTGTAGATAGCCAATTCTCTCACACCAGAAGCAACTTGCAGTATGTTCTCAATTTGCTTCTGATTTAAAAATCTTAGAGCAAAGCAAGTGCAAACATGATTGTACCGTGAACAATACGGAGACAGGGTGAGCTCCCTTCTGTCAGCCCCAGCTTCCCAGGCGGGGACATGTGAGAAGTCTCACACAGGATGGTCTTTGTAGATGGCCAATTCTCTCACACCAGAAGCAACTTGCAGTATGTTTACAATTTGATTCTGATTTAAAATTCTTAGAGCAAAGCAAATGCAAACATGACTGTACCGTGAACAATACGGAGACAGGGTGAGCTCCCGTCTGTCAGCTCCAGCTTCCCAGGCGGGGACATGTGAGAAGTCTCACACAGGATGGTCTTTGTAGATGGCCAATTCTCTCACACCAGAAGCAACTTGCAGTATGTTCTCAATTTGCTTCTGATTTAAAAATCTTAGAGCAAAGCAAGTGCAAACATGACTGTACCGTGAACAATACGGAGACAGGGTGAGCTCCCGTCTGTCAGCCCCAGCTTCCCATGCGGGGACATGTGAGAAGTCTCTCACAGGATGGTCTTTGTAGATGGCCAATTCTCTCACACCAGAAGCAACTTGCAGTATGTTCTCAATTTGCTTCTGATTTAAAAATCTTAGACCAAAGCAAGTGCAAACATGACTGTACCGTGAACAAGACGGAGACAGGGTGAGCTCCTGTCTGTCAGCCCCAGCTTCCCAAGCGGGGACATGAGAGAAGCCTCCCACAGGATGGTCTTTGTAGATAGCCAATTCTCTCACACCAGAAGCAACTTGCAGTATGTTCTCAATTTGATTCTGATTTAAAAATCTTAGAGCAAAGCAAGTGCAAACATGACTGTACCGTGAACAATACGGAGACAGGGTGAGCTCCCGTCTGTCAGCCCCAGCTTCCCATGCGGGGACATGTGAGAAGTCTCTCACAGGATGGTCTTTGTAGATAGCCAATTCTCTCACACCAGAAGCAACTTGCAGTATGTTCTCAATTTGCTTCTGATTTAAAAATCTTAGAGCAAAGCAAGTGCAAACATGACTGTACCGTGAACAATACTTTTACTACTGGTTTCCTGCCCAACCTATCAGACTTTGGATAATTTAATTTGTTGGGTCTGAGAGGCCTTTATTTGGAGGAGATGCCACGGAGTCCCGTCAGAAAAAACTCCTGACGACGGCCTCGGCTGCCGGTGGATGTGTCGTGGCATTTTTATGACAAGGTTCCCAGTAAAGCGATATCATTTTGCAAACAAAAGTGACTCATCCTGTCATTTCTCAGATAGAAAGATTATTTCCTACACAGCATAACAAAATGTTTCTCCGACACAATCCGTTGCTGCGAGAGAGAGGTTTCGGTGACGTATCCATTTTTTTATTATTTTATTTTTTTTTTCTCTTTTGCATCAGTTTAGCGTGCCTGTTTGTGATGCAAAACTGAGAGATCTAGTTTGTATGAGCAGTTACCATGGCTGCGCATCTCCAATGAAAGCCGCTTGAAGGACAGGTAAGAGACCTCGGTTTTGTTTTGTTTTTTTTTAAATGCAACATACTGATTGTATCTAGAATTCTGGAAGGTGCTTGAAGAGCTTGGGTTCAAAATACTGCCTGTGAATAAATCTTTTAATAATAAGCCTTTAAAAATAATAAATAAATAAATAAATAAATAATTTAATATATTGGGTTGTTGTATGTCTTTCGGGCTTGTGTGGCCATGTTCCAGAAGCATTCTCTCCTGACGTTTCGCCCACATCTATGGCAGGCATCCTCAGAGGTTGTGAGGACCTCTGAGGATGCCTGCCATAGACGTGGGCGAAACGTCAGGAGAGAATGCTTCTGGAACATGGCCACACAGCCCGAAAGACATACAACAACCCTGTGATCCCAGCCATGAAAGCCTTCGACAACACAATTTAATATATTCACTCAGCCAGGCAAAAAACACAGTGTTTAGCTATGTGTTGTTGAAGGTTTCCATGGCCGGAATCACTGGGTTTCTGTGGGTTTTCCGGACTGAATTGCCATTTTTGAGAAGCATTCTCTCCTGACGTTTCACCCACATCTATGGAAGGCATCCTCAGAGTTTGTGAGGTCTGTTGGAAACGAAGCAAGGAGGGTTTATATATCTGTGGAAGGTCCTGGGTGGGAGAAATAACTCTTGTCTGTTGGAGGCAAGTGTGAATGTTGTAATTAATCACCGTGATTAGCACTGAATGGCCTTGCAGCTTCAAAGCCTGGCTAATTCGTGCCTGGGAGAATCCATTGTTGTGAGGTGTCAGTCATTGAAATCCACAAGCGTGTGGATAATTTCAACAGAAAGGAGATCATGAAAATGAACAAAATCTGTCTACCAGCACTTTCTTTTTTAAAAAAAACTTTAAAATCAATGAGGTGTTAGCTGGCCCCGATTGTTTCGTGCCTGGAATTCCCCTGTTTTCAGAGTGTTGATCTTTATTTGTTGTCCTGAAAATGAACAAATGAACTGGCTACTAGTACAGTAGAGTCTCACTTATCCAAGCTAAACGGGCCAGCAGAAGCTTGGATAAGCGAATATCTTGGATAATAAGGAGGGATTAAGGAAAAGCCTATTAAACATCAAATTAGGTTATGATTTTACAAATTAAGCACCAAAACAATACAACAAATTTGACAGAAAAAGTAGTTCAATACGCAGTAATGTTATGTTGTAATTACTGTATTTACGAATTTAGCACCAAAATATCACGATATGTTGAAAACATTGACTACAAAAAATGTCTTGGATAATCCAGAAGCTTGGATAAGTGAGACTCTACTGTATTTAAAAAACTCTAAAACCAGAATAAACAAAGAACAACACTCTGAAAACAGGGGAATTCTAGACAGGGCACAATCAGGGCCAGCTAACACCTCTTCTATACCTGTGGAATAATGTCCAGGGTGGGAGTGAGAACTCTTGTCTGTTTGAGGCAAGCAGGATGCAGCCAGGCTCTGAAGCTGCAAGGCTATTCAATGCTAATCAAGGTGGCCAATTGCGACATTCACACTTGTTTCCAACAGACGAGAGTTCTTTCTCCCAATCTGGATATTATTCAACAGAAATATAAACCTCACTTGCCTAGATTCCAACAGACCTCACAACCTATAAGGATGCCTGCCATAGATGTGGGCGAAAAGTCAGGAGAGAATGCTTCTGGAACATGGCCATACAGTCTAGAAAATTCACAGCGATCCAGTGATTCTGGCCACGAAAACCTTCGAAACACATAGAACTTGGGGACTATGGAAATACCACCCAAACACATGTCCATTGAAGAACCAAAATTGGCCCATAAAGCAGGAAAACTGCATTTTTTTTTTGCTGCAATATTGCAGGCTTTTGTCCACCTTCACCTTGCACACAAACTTACACGAGCGAGGAAATCTGGGAATGCCCCTGACAAGCAACGGTACCTGTCTGCGGTTCTGTTCAGCGTTATTTCACAAACAAACTCTGACAAAGAAACAGTTTCTGTTGTAAGAGGTAAATAATACATTTGAGCAGCAACGTGACATATTTGGGAAAGATTTCCACTAAGCTTGAGTTGGGTATTTATGCCAAAAGTGTGTGCAGACCATGCCGCTATTCTGTATTTTTCCTTTCGCCGAGCAAAGTTCAAACCATCCTCAACATGAGGCCTGGAAGCAGCACAAAGAAGGAAGAAGAAACTGATGTAGGTTATTTTATCCCGAGATGCAATATTTAGAGAGGAGTGTTTTTAGAAACACAGAAGGCTGTCGAACAGCGTGGCGCTGAACGGCTTGCCATCTGTGCCTCCCGTTCTCCCACAGCGTTAAAATATATCTATATATATAAAAATGTAATGTGTGTTTTTCCCATGGGGTAAACAACAAAACCACTGAGCCAGATCACACCAAATTTGGCCACAAAAGACATAGTCATCCCATCTATGTCTTTCAATCAAAAAACCTAGAAAAATAAAGTCCGAATTTTAGAGGACGAGGAAGAGCCGTTCTCCCCCTAGCCACCAGTCAGAAGGGTAGGCCCTGCCCCCTTTAGGTCAGATTTGGCCACAAATGACATAGTCATACAATCTGTCTTTCAATCAAAAAACCTAGAAAAATAAAGTCCAAATTACAGAGGACTGGGAAGAGCCGTTCTCCCCCTAGCCACCAGTCAGAAGGGTAGGTCCTGCCCCCTTAAGGCCAAATTTGGCCACAAATGACATAGTCATCCCATCTATGTCTTTCAATAAAAAACCCTAGAAAAATAAAGTCCAAATTTTATAGGACGACGAAGAGCCATTCTCCCCCTAGCCACCAGTCAGAAGGGTAAGCCTCGCCCCCTTTAGGCCAAATTTGGCCACAAACGACATAGTCATACAATCTATGTCTTTCAATTAAAAAACTTAGAAAAATAAAGTCCAAATTACAGAAGACGGGGAAGAACCGTTCTCCCCCTTGGCTGCCAGTCAGAAGGGTAGGCCACGCCCCCTTTAGGCCCCACCCCTTTCGTGTCATAGCAACCCCCTCAGCCATAATAGCGCTCAGGGGACAGGCAAGGTTCACTCTGAACAACACTCTGAAAACAGGGGAATTCCAGACATGAAACAATCACGGCTAGCTAACACCTCCCAACAAATTTTCCCCCAGGGAGGAAGCAGCCAGGCTTTGAAGCTGAAATGCCATTACATGCACACCATTCTGGCTAATTGCAGCATTCATACTTGCCTCCAACAGACAAAAAAAAGGAACAACCAGAAATATTGTATATTCACAAGCTTTAGAAAATAACACACTTCAAAGCCTGGCTGCAAGACTATTTGATGTTAACTTCTGCTATAGATGTGGGCGAAACGTCAGGAGAAAATACTTCTGGAACATGGCCATAGAGCCCGGAAAACATACAACAACCCTGTGATCCCGGCCATGAAAGCCTTCGACATAGACCTCACAACCTCTGAGGATGTGGGCGAAACATCAGGAGAGAATGCTTCTGGAACATGGCCTTACAGTCTGGAAAACTCACAACAACCCTGTCTTATGTTTCCTCTCCAAATAAAGGTAGAGTCTCACTTATCCAAGCTAAACGGGCCGGCAGAAGCTTGGATAAGCAAATATCTTGGATAATAAGGAGGGGTTAAGGAAAAGCCTATTAAACATCAAATTAGGTTATGATTTTACAAATGAAGCACCAAAACATCATGTTATACAACAAATTTGACAGAAAAAGTAGTTCAATACGCAGTAATGCTATGTAGTAATTACTGTATTTATGAATTTAGTACCAAAATATCACGATATATTGAAAACTTTGACTACAAAAATGGCTTGGATATTCCAGAATGTTGGATAAGTGAGACTCTACTGTACAGCAAATTGGACAGAAAAAGTAGTTCAATATGTGTTAATGTTATGTTGTAATTACTGTATTTATGAATTTAGCACCAAAATATCCCGATATATTGAAAACTTTGACTACAAAAATGCCTTGGATAATCCAGAACATTGGATAAGCGAGTCTTGGATAAGTGAGACTCTACTTTAAATGCAGGGTTTTCGAAAGCCCACCTATTTCCCTCAAAATGCGTATGTCCGTCTTTGGAATTAGGTATATCTTCCCCAGAAAAGCATAGGTGAAAATTACTGTATTTACGAATTTAGCACCAAAATATCACGCTATATTGAACACATTGACTACAAAAATGCCTTGGATAATCCAGAACGTTGGACAAGTGAATGTTAGATAAGTGAGACTCTACTGTACAACAAATTGAACAGAAAAAGTAGTTCAATACGCAGTCATGTTATGTTGTAATTACTGTATTTACGAATTTAGCACCAAAATATCACGCTAAATATCATGCGTTGGATAATCCAGAACCTTGGATAAGCGAGTCTTGGATAAGTGAGACTCTACTGTAAATGCAGGGTTTTCATTAGCCCACCTATTTCCCCCAAAATGTGTATGCCCGTCTCTGGAATTAGGTATATCTTCCCCAGAAAAGCATAGGTGAAAATTACTGTATTTACGAATTTAGCACCAAAATATCACGATATATTGAAAACATTGACTACAAAAATGCCTTGGATAATCCAGAGGCTTGGATAAGCGAGGCTTGGATAAGTGAGACTCTACCGTAAATGCAGGGTTTTCGTTAGCCCACCTATTTCCCTCAAAATGCGTATGTCCGTCTCCGGAATTAGGTATATCTTCCCGAGAAAAGCATAGGTGACTAACAAGCGCTAAAGATAGTGTCGTGGAGACATAAATCACACTTAGGCAACAGCTTTTCCTAAAGGCACTTGCACAGATCTGATCAAACCACTTACGGGAACAGGCCTGGGAGATAAATGCGCCGGGTGTAGATACCATCTGGGGTGCAGGAGCTGGTTTGCCATGTGGGTCACGAAACCCAATCTATGAACTGGCAATAACAGCAAGTCGTTTGGCACTATCTGCGCCGGGGATCTCAACTCTTGCCGGAGTTGAAACAAACAGAGAGATTTGCAAGATTTGCAAGAAAAAAAAGATTTCTTTTGTTGGGGTTGCTATTTGGGAGCTGTTTTGAAGTTCAGAGAAATGTCACCGAGACGGCCTTTGCGTTTTACGATCGAATCTTGCAAGAACAAAGGGGCGGTGCTCCGGCCCCTACCTGGCCTCTGTGCACACCTTGGCTCGATGCAGCCCTATAAATCCCCAGCTTGCAGCATCAGGTGCATATTAATGCCAGACCTTTGCTGGCGAAGGCACGACTCAAACACAGTCTTAATGCTGGGCAAAGCTCTTCCCGGTAAGTTGCTTGTAGTTATTTTCAATGAATGCTACCTACTGTTTTGATACTTAGTTTTATTATGCCATTGTTGCTACGTTTTGTTTGACTTTGTTATTGTATAGGCATTTTATTGGATGCTGTTGTGCACCTTGTTTGTATTTAATGTTGTTTTTATTGCCATTGTTTGGGCTTGGCCTCGTGTTAGCCGCCCTGAGCCCTTCGGGGAGATGGAGGGGGGATACAAAAATAAAGTTATTATTACCGTATATACTCGAATATAAGCCGCCCCGAATATAAGCTGAGACATCCCCAGATAAATTTTGGAAATATGTAACTTCATCTTAGAGTTTCGGCCCCTTTAAAATGCAAATGCACATACTTCTGGTGACGAATGCAAAACGCTATCTCTGTTGGAGCTACAGTAGAGTCTCACTTATCCAACATAAACGGGCCGGCAGAATGTTGGATAAGCGAATATGTTGGATAATAAGGAGGGATTAAGGAAAAGCCTATTAAACATCAAATTAGGTTATGATTTTACAAATTAAGCACCAAAACATCATGTTAGACAACAAATTTGGCAGAAAAAGTAGTTCAATATGCAGTAATGCTACGTAGTAATTACTGTATTTATGAATTTAGCACCAAAATCTCACGATATATTGAACACATTGACTACAAAAATGCGTTGGATAATCCAGAATGTTGGATAAGCGAGTTTTGGATAAGTGAGACTCTACTGTAAATAGAGTAGAATAATAAATGTAATAATAATAATAAGATCAGAGTGAAATAAAAAATGTCTTAATAATAATAAAAATAGAGTAAAATAAATGTAATAGAGTACAATAATAAATGTAATAATAATAGAGAAAAATAATAAATGTACCATATATTCTCGAATATAAGCTGATCCAAATATAAGCCAACCAGGATCCTCACCCGAGTATAAGCCGAGGGGAGCTTTTTCAGTCTTTAAAAAAGGGCTGGAAAACTAGGCTTATACTCGAGTATATACAGTATTGTTGTTGTTGTTTCCAACTGTGTTTCCTTGCACAGCTGAAAAATGTGGTTCTGCAATCCAGGGAGTTATTAATTCCTATTTCTCGTTGCAGGACCCATGAAGGAGCAATAAGGAAACTGAGTCCCCATCATTTCTCCGGTTACAGTTAAATAGTAAGTCTAGATCTTTTCCCACCTCCTGCAGACACTGTACTGCTTTTCCAAGGCATTTCCTCTTCTCAGGGTTGTAAATATACTCCCCGGTTGTAAATGTAAGTGTATTTCAGGTGAAACGCTAGGATGTGGGCTGAAGTGCACCGTCTTCCTTCCACTAAGCATTTATGACAGGCTTGGGCAAACTTTGGCTCTCCCTCCAGGTGTTTTGGACTCCAACTCCCACCCTTCCTAACAGCCAGCCATGAAGCAAGTGACAGGTTAATTGTATTTCATCACATAATAGTCGCACCAAATTTTTTGGGTGGCAAGGTGTGGCAGGGAGGAATCTTTTTAATCCCACCGCTGCCACCAATTTGTAGAGATCTCAGGCAGAGAGGAATTATTTTAAAAAAAATTCTCTTATTCTTATTCACTTTAGATGGTAGCGTTACTTAGTTTTGAATATAGGTGACAGAGACTTGGATATTGAAGAAGAAAAACAAGTTTATTTCAGGCACAGAGCTTAGTGGTTACAGTAACTTCTTTAAAGGCACTTAGATAATGGTTGCAAAGTTATTAACTGATCACTTTGGATCTAACTGGGATTGCTTTCCCTTCCTACTCAGACTCTACAAATAAACCTAAACAAGTCACCTAACTTGCTTAATTTAACACCACTAGAGATCTGAGTTCCCCTGGTTTCCCTAACTTGGAACCAGTGTCTTCCCTGTGACTAAAAATCACAGACTAAATTGTTTTTTTAAAACATTCCCTCCTTTTCTTCTAAACGGCGGTTGGCTCCGCCCTCGTTGCTATGGTAACCTGCCTCAGAATGCTGAGCTGGCTGCCATCCCCCTCACACTGGTAACTAATACTTACCCTTTTAAACATCGTTAAACATGACTTTTAAAACGAAATTAAACAAACATGACATCTATAAATCAAAATAAAAACACACTTCTTTACACAAGGCTGTTAGGAATGGTGGGAGTTGGAGTTCAAAACACCCGGGTGGCCAAAGTTTGCCCATGCCACATTTATGATGCATTGGTGCACATAGAAGAGTGCAAATTTACACTACACATCTTTGCAAAGATTGCTGAGCGCGTATATAATGCACTAGTTGTGCCCGGCCACGCGTTGCTGTGGCGAAGTCTGGTGGTATGGGAAATATAGTATTGAGGAATCGGTGGTAGTTAAGGTAAAGGGTAAAGGTTTTCCCCTGACATTAAGTCCATTATAAATGGGTTATATAGCTGTGTGGAAGGGCCTTGAGTCTACACTGCCATATAATCCAGTTAAAATCAGATAATCTGTATTTTATAGGCAGTGTGGAAGAGGCCTAACTCTGCCTGTCCCCTGGGCTGAGTGGGTTGCTAGGAGACCAAGTGGGCGGAGCTTAGCCTTCTAACTGGCAGCAATTGGATAAAAACAATTATTCCCCTCCCTCTAATTAGGACTTTATTTTTCTTTTCTTTTTGTTGTATCAACCTAGAGGCGTGAAAGATGGGTTGTGTTGTCAAATTTCGAGGTTGGGGGGCCTGTAGTTTTGTCGTTTTGTCGGTTGCCATGATGCCATCACTCATTTATATATATATAGATATGATAAAATAAGTACGTTACCACTGAAATGAGCAAGTATTGGCTCCTGAGTGTAGGCTTGCATGCAGGTTGTCAAACAAATAGCAATTCTTCAACCTTGTGTGGTACTTGCTCTCCTTTGGAATGCTTTTCTCTCTCCAATATCATGTTTCAAGTTGTGTTTACTCGAGGCGTTGAGGTCCAGGTTCGGGGCCAGGTCAGGTTTACCATCAGTCCTCCCCTCTAGCCTTAGCAAAAACAGAAATTTCCACACCTGGCTTGAAGTTTCCAGAGTTCGAGGAGCAGCCAGCACAGGGGTTGCATGCATCTCTGTTGAATTAAATGTCAAGTTACCTTTCCAAAGTGTCTATGAAGCTCAACTCTGTTGAGCTTCATAGACACTTTGGAAAGGTAACTTTACATTTAATGTAACTTTACGGGTTACGTTACTGTAGTAAGGAAGCAAAAAGATACTTCATAGAAAGTTTCACTGCTTGCCCTCCTTCTTGGTTTGTTATGGAGTTTGATCTCCTCTATACATCGCCGGATGAAATTTTGTATATTGTCTTCTGATTTGAACACATCACAGGAATGCAGAGATCACATGTGTCAAACGCATCATGCCATTTAATGCAGTCCATCTCTAAATGCTGGACTTCAACTCCTATATCAATGTGTTGTCTAAGGCTTTCATGGCCGGAATCACTGGTTGCTGTCTGGCCATGTGCCTGAAGCATTCTCTCCTGACGTTTCGCCCACATCTAAAGCAGGCATCCTCAGAGGTTCTGAGATCTGTTGGAAACTAGGCAAGTGGGGTTTATATATCTGTAGGATAATGTCCAGGGTGGGAGAAAGAACTCTTGTGTGAATGTTGCGAGTGGCCAGCTTGATTCGCATTGAATAGCCTTGCAGCTTCTTGCCTAGGGGAATCCTTTATTGGGAGGTGATTAGTTGTGCCCTGATTGTTCATTGTCTGGAATTCCCCTGTTTTTGAGTGTTCCAGACAGGAAACGATCAGGGCCAGCTAATGTCTCCCAACAAAAGATTCCCCCCCAGGCAGGAAGCAGACAGACCTCAAAGCTGAAAGGCTATTCAATGCGAATTAAGGTGGCCGATTAAAGACATTCACACCTGTCTCAGACAGACAAGAGTTCTTTTTCCCACCTTGGACATTATTCCACAGATATACTATAATAATAATAATAATAATAATAATAATAATAATAATAATAATAATAATAATATCCTCAGCTGCTGTAAGAAAATTGCACAGACAGACTACAAACAGAGGCACAACTATATGGCCCAAATGATTCATTGGAACTTATGCCTCAAGTACCACCTCCCAGCAGCAAAGAACTGGTGGGATCACAAACCTGCAAAAGTATTGGAAAATGAGCACACAAAGATACTGTGGGACTTCTGAATCCAGACTGACAAAGTTCTGGAACACAACACACCAGACATCACAGTTGTGGAAAAGAACAAGGTTTGGATCATTGATGTTGCCATCCCAGGTGACAGTCGCATTGACGAAAAACAACAGGAAAAACTCAGCCGCTATCAGGACCTCAAGATTGAACTGCAAAGACTCTGGCAGAAACCAGTGCAAGTGGTCCCGGTGGTGATGGGCACACTGGGTGCCGTGCCAAAAGACCTCAGCCGGCATTTGGAAACAATAGACATTGACAAAATTACGATCTGCCAGCTGCAAAAGGCCACCCTGCTGGGATCTGCACGCATCATCCGAAAATACATCACACAGTCCTAGACACTTGGGAAGTGTTCGACTTGTGGTTTTGTGAAACGAAATCCAGCATGTCTATCTTGTTTGCTGTGTCACACAACGTCGTTGTGTCGATAATAACAATAATAATAATAATAATAATAATAATAATAATAATAATAATAATGGAGAAACTAAGCAAGGAAGGTTTATATATATCTGTGGAAAGTCCAGGGTGAGAGAAGAACTTTTTGTCAGTTTGAGGCCAGTGTGAATGTTGTAGTTAATCAAAATACATCTCTCCTGATGGACTACAATTCCCATTTTCCCAGCCAGAGGAACATTGGGAGTTGCAGTCCAACAACATCAAAACCCGCCCCACTTTGCAACCAGAGTCTGATTTCCTAAACTTTGTAGTATTTGGGATGGAGAAATTTCCCTGTTGTTGCTGTCGTCAAGTGTGCCTGCAAAGGTCTTTTAGGGCCGGAGTCAGGTGTATCTGACAGGTTTACCGAAGGTTATATTTGAGCTGAGATCGATTTACAGCTGACGTGGGATATCAGCACTAAAAATAGCTGAGTGCCGGTATAAACACCTGAAGTTGTGTGTTGCAAGGATCGAGCTGCGTTCCTGGAGAGTCCGGGAGATGAATACAGATGGGAACGACGCACTGACGTCGCCGGAAAGAGGAGTTTGTGGAATAGTTTATTGATGCTGATGTTTTATTGTTGGGATATTTGTTTTATTGTTTTGTTGTTGTTATTATATTGTTGTATCGGGCAGGGCCCCATGTAAACCACCCCGAGTCCCTTCGGGGAGATGGGGCGGGGTATAAAAATAAAGTTATTATCATTATTATTATTATTATTACTAAACACCACCCACAATTTGCTCCGCCGTGCATGTAAATCCGCAAGGGATGGATGATTGCAAATACATTTTGGAAATATATAACTTCATCTTAGTATTTCGGCTGCTTTAAAATACAAACGCAAATACTCCCAGTGACGAATGCAAAATGATATCTCCATTGGAGCTATGTTAATCCATATGCTGAATAAGTAGCACACCACGATCTATATTGTACAATATTAGTACAACTTGAGTATCTGAAATACTTGAAACCAACTTGCTTTGGATTTCAGAGTTTGGAATATTATTTGCATATACAGTAAAGTCTCACTTATCCAACTCTCACTTATCCAACGTTCTGGATTATCCAACGCATTTTTGTAGACAATGTTTTCAATACATCGTGAAATTTTGGTGCTAAATTCGTAAATACAGTAATTACTACATAGCATTAATACGTATTGAACTACTTTTTCTGTCAAATTTGTTGTATAACATGATGTTTTGGTGCTTAATTTGTAAAATCATAAACTAATTTGATGTTTCATAGGCTTTTTCTTAATCCCTCCTTATTATCCAACATATTCGCTTATCCAACGTTCTGCCGGCCCGTTTATGTTGGATAAGTGAGACTCTACTGTACATCATGAGGCCCAAGTCTGAACATGACACCAATATATGTTTCCTATAAACCTTATAGACATCGACTGAAGGTAATTTTATCTATGGATACAAAAGCCAAAGCATAAACCGTATATGCTCGAATATAAGTCGACCCGAATATAAGCCGAGGCACCTAATTTTACCACAAAAAACTGGGAAAACATTGACTCAAGTATAAGCTGGGGGAAATTTCAGAAATAAAAATAGATATCAAAAAATTACATTAATTGAGGCATCGGTAGGTTAAATATTTTTGAATATTTACATCAAGCTCTAATTTAAGATAAGACTGTCCAACTCTGATCAAATCATTATTCTCATCTTCTTCAATGTAAATGTGCTTATGTATCCTTTTAATAATAATAGAGTAAAATAATAAATGTAATAATATCAATAATAACAGAGAAAAATAATAAATGTACCATATATTCTCGAGTATAAGCTGACCCAAATATAAGCCAACCAGGACCCTCACCCGAGTATAAGCCGAGGGGGGCTTTTTAAGTCCTAAAAAAAAGGTCTGAAAAACTAGGCTTATACTCGAGTATATACAGTATGTATGTATGTTTGATCCACAAAGGCTCCTGTATGGCTTGTAGACTTGTGTGCGGACCTGTTTTCATTCAATTTTCTGGTTTTTAATGCATAGCTGAAATAATCCAAGTAGTTGTTCAGCCAAACAAAAGATGTTCGGATTTAAACAAGGTGTTTTTTTGTCTTTAGGGCAGTTTTCGAAGAATAGCCTGCGGCCAAGAATTACAAGTTGCGGTCAGAATAATATGCGAACAGGTAACAATTTCATTAAAATTTCCTTAAATCGCACTTGGGAATAACGTACTTGACTAATTCATTTTAGGCAAGTGTGAATGTTGCAGTTGGTCACCTTGATTAGCACTGAATGTCCTTGCAGCTTCAAAGCCTGGCTGCTTTCTCCCTAGGGGAATCCTTTGTTGGAAAGCAAAAGTGTCACCAGCTGTTAGGAACTGTGGGAGTTGAAGTACAAAACACCTGGAGGGCCAAAGTTTGCCCATTCCTGCATTAGGCCCTAAATCGGATGATTTTCCTTGTAGATTGGAAGCAAACTGCATAGGAGATTGGATTAAAGTCTCACATATTAACTAAATCGGCACATACCTTTTTAAGGAGGGATGGCTGAATCAAATGTCGTTCAACAGGCAGTTTAATGGCGTCTTCCTATTTCTGAAAGCCTGTTTCTTGCAGAACGTGGTAGGCTTCTTTCCTGCAAAGGTCCAGGAACAGCTTGTAAAAATTACTTTCCAGGGGAAAATTAACTAGATTACAAGTTGCTTTGCCCGAACTATATAAAAATATTAATGTATTTAAGCTTCTGGATTGCTGTGAGTTTTCCGAGCTGTATGGCTGTGCACCAGAAGCATTCTCTCCTGACGTTTCGCCCACATCTATGGCAGGCATCCTCAGAGGTTGTGATGTCTGTTGGATGTCTGTTTCCTAATTTCCAACACTTGCCTAGTTTCCAACAGACCTCACAGCCTCTGAGGATGCCTGTCACAGGTGTGGGTGAAACGACAGGAGAGAATGCTTCTGGAACATGGCCTGGAAAACTCACAGCAACCCAGTGTTAGGATGCTAAAACATCACTCTAAGCTGAGTATTTGTAAATTATGTTGGGTCATTTGTATGTAGAGGTTCTACTGTACATAAATGAGATATCTTGGAGTTGGGACCCAAGTCTAAATACAAAATCATTTTATACTTCATATACATAGAACCATACAGCCTGGAAAATCCACAGCAACCAAGTGGTTCCAGCCATGAAAACCTTCGACATACATATTTAAACTTCCATTTTGCCTTTCCATTCCAATGTTATTGATATAATGTACGACATAGCATAGGCAAAGAGTGCATCAAAACCCTATATGAATGTATGAATACATACAATACTCAATACTATGCAATCCTGAGAGTTATAATTTGGTGAGGAGCCAGCACGCTTTGGCAAAGAAGGCTCAAGACTCTCATGATTCCATAGGATTTAGCCATGGTGGTTAAAGCGGTGTCGAACTGCATTAATTCCAAAATGAAGAACAATGTTGTTTGGATGAATCACGACTGCATCCGAAAAGTAGAAGAGGATTGGGGCAGGCTTTCTAGTTGTTCCCATATCTATATATATAAAAGGATAAAGTTGCGGGCACAGTGACTATAACAACAAAACTAAACATCCCAGAAATGCGAAACTTGGCAACACAATGCAAAACGCTTGCCTCCAGGTTACAACAACACAACCACACCACAAAACCACAATCCAGACCCACAAAACTCACAACAACGCATCATGCGATAACAACACAACTAAACGCCCCAGAAATACAAAATTTGGCAACACAATGCAAAAGCCTTGCCTCCCAGTTGTAACAACACAACCACACCACAAAACCACACAGGACCCACAAAACTCACAACAACGCATCGTGACTATAACAACACAACTAAACGCCCCAGAAATACGAAACTTCGCAACACAATGCAAAAGCCTTCCCTCCAGGTTGTAACAACACAACCACACCACAAAACCACAATCCAGACCCATAAAACTCACAACAACGCATCGTGACTATAACAACACAACTAAACGCCCCAGAAATACGAAACTTCGCAACACAATGCAAAAGCCTTCCCTCCAGGTTGTAACAACACAACCACACCACAAAACCACAATCCAGACCCATAAAACTCACAACAATGCATCGTGACTATAACAATACAACTAAACGCCCCAGAAATACGAAACTTGGCACACAACTAAACGCCCCAGAAATATAAAACTTGACAACACAACGCAAAAGCCTTGCCTCCCGGTTGTAACAACACAACCACACCACAAAACCACAATCCAGACCCACAAAACTCACAACAATGCATCGTGACTATAACAACACAACTAAACGCCCCAGAAATACGAAACTTGGCACACAACTAAATGCCCCAGAAATACAAAACTTGACTACACAACACAAAAGCCTTTTCTCCTGGTTGTAACAACACAACTACACCACAAAACCACAATCCGGACCCACAAAACTCACAACAACGCATCGTGACTATAACACAACTAAACGCCCCAGAAATACAAAACTTGGCAAAACAATGCAAAAGCCTTGCCTCCCAGTTGTAACAACACAACCACACCACAAAACCACACTGGACCCACAAAACTCACAACAGTGCATCATGACTATAACAACACAACTAAACGCCCCAGAAATACAAAACTTGGCAACACAACACAAAAGCCTTGCCTCTCAGTTGTAACAACACAACCACACCACAAAACCACAATCTGGACCCACAAAACTCACAACAACGCATTGTGACTATAACAAATACAAAATTTGACAACACAACTCATCCACCTCCCCAATCCCTACATTCACACTTGGCTTCCAAAAAAACAATTACAATAATAACAATGACAACAACAACAACAATAAGAATCAACACCATCACAGCCAGGCACTGAGGCTGAGAGGCCAGTCAGTGCTACACTGGGCCTCCAAAAAACAATACAGTAGCATCTAACTTATCCAACCTTCATGACCACTACAACAACAACAATAATAAACACCTACACAGGCAAAACAAAAAAAAGACTATTGTACCACAATAAAAATATAAACCGCACTCAGCAGAATCAGACATTACAACTAACAACAAACCAAAGACACAGGGATCTCAAGCAATTATCAATCAACACAAAATTTGAAGAAGGTAACAGACTTCAAATACTACTACTAATGTGAATATAAAGAAGGGTGGAGGTCACAGCATCAATACAACCTAATGTAGACTGACCAACACCACCAGACTAAGCCACAGCAACGCGTGGCCGGGCACAGCTAGTACTGTATATACTCAAGTATAAGCCTAGTTTTTCAGCCCTTTAAGACTGAAAAAGCCCCCTTCGGCTTATACTCGGGTGAGGGTCCTGGTTGGCTTATATTTGGGTCAGCTTATACTCGAGAATATACGGTACCTTTATTATTAGTCTCTATTATTATTGGTATTATTACATTTATTATTTTTCTCTATTATTGTTGCTACTATTACATTTATTTTACTCTATTTTTATTATTAATAATAATACATTTATTATTTCACTCTGATTTTATTATTATTATTGCATTTATTATTTTACTCTATTATTACTTGTATTATTTTCCTGTATTATTATTATTTATTGTTATTATTATTAAATGTGTCATTTTACTCTATTATTATTAAAAGGATACATAAGCACATTTACATTGAAGAAGATGAGAAGAATGATTTGATCAGAGTTGGACAGTCTTATCTTAAATTTGAGATTTATGTAAATATTCAAAAACATTTAACCTACTGATGCTTCAATTAATGTAATTTTATTGGTATCAATTTTTATTTCTGAAATTTACCACCATTGGCTTATACTGAAGTCAATGATTTCTCAATTTTTTTGTAGTAAAATTAGATGCCTCGGCTTATATTCGGGTCGGCTTATATTTGAGTATATATTTGAGTATACGGTATATACTTTGGCTTTTGTATCTATAGATGAAATTACCTTCAGTCGATGTCTATAAGGTTTATAGGAAAGATATATTGGTGTCATGTTTAGACTTGGGTCTCATGATGTATATGCAAATAATATTCCAAACTCTGAAATCCCCAGTTTTTTTGTGGTAAAATTAGGTGCCTCGGCTTATATTCGGGTCGGCTTATACTCGAGTATATACGGTAACACAAATGACTCGAAAGCACATCACAATGATTGCCATATCTTAATACAACATTTGCATTTCCGTCAGATTGTTAACCCCGGTTGTTAATAAACGCCGTAGTCCTGCTTTCCTAAAACCGGATCCACTGAGGTTTCTCGACAAACTTCTCCGGATCCAAATAAAAATAAACATTCAGGTCGGGTGGGTTGATTTTGTCAGTACCGGATGAACAAGCCAGTCTGGTTCGGATTCTATAAAAACAACTTTTCCCTGTGTAAAAAGGGCCGAGATATTCTCCACACTTCTGACAAAACTCTCTTTCAACCTGGTCCGTCAGAAATATAATATTTCTGTGGCACAGCATATTTCTCCCCTCTCACCAGATCAAACTCCTGGAGAATAGTATTTAATAGGCATAGGAAGCATCGCAAACTAAGTTGTCTTTTGCACCCAGTATTTGAGAAGTTAAAGACTGCTGTAATTTTCCAATGATTTGGAAAGTGGCATAATCTCCCCGTGGCTCTGTGTTTCCAGATAAAGACGTTCTGCTGTTCCATTTTAAGGTGCTGCTAGAAATAACAGCGACGACGACACCTGATGTGTAAGTTCGCACGTCGCTTTCCAATGTGTGATGCCAGAAATTGACTCTGTTTTAAAGGAAATGCTTAGACTGAAAGTTTAAAAGGGGGAAAAAATAGGATATCTTTATTCTCCCTTTGATGGAAGCCAAGTGGTTTAATTTAAGTAGCAAATGTCATCCTGGAACAGTTTGTCAAACATGAGGAATAAGAACAGGTTGAGCATCCTTTATGTAGAAATCCAAAATCATCAAAAATTGCTGGCTGAGAGTGACACCTTTGCTTTCCAATAGTCCATTGTTTGAAATACTTTATTTCATGGAAAAAATATTACATATCTATATCTATATATATATAAAAGGGTAATGAAATTTCGGCCTAGGACAAAACAACAAAACTACACATCCCAGCAACACTAAACTTGGCAGCACAAGTTTATGTTGTATGCCTCTATGTTCATACAACAAAAAGCTCCAGCTACTCCAGAAAACGGCCAGGCTTTGAGACTGTAAGGCTATTCACTGCTATTCCACCTGGCCAACAAAGGATTCCCATAAGCCACAGCAACACGTGGCCGGGCAAAGCTAGTATATCTATCTATCTATCTATCTATCTATCTATCTATCTATCTATCTATCTATCTATATATATAAAAGAGTTTTGGCGTCGCGGCGATGCACAAAGCAACTAAACCACAAACCCCCCCAACTTGCAAATTAACCACAGAAATCATCATCCCCGCCTCCAGTATGATACCACACCATTATATTAAAAACACAATCACATGGCCGAAAAAAGGCAAAAAGCGGCAACAGGCGAACTGCGCCTGCGCCAGCCCAGAACCCACCGCCAGTCCCCTTAGCCGGAAGGCGAAACCAACCCCAGACAAAGTGAGGAGGCAGAGACAGACCGACCCTCCCCAAGCCGCCTGAGGGCCCCAACTCTTCCCCGCCGCCACCGATTCTTCCCACACCTCCCCTTCCCCTCCGGAGGAGGAAAGAGCGCCGCCACCGCTCCCACTGCCGGGAAACATGGGGCTGCTCCTACCCGCCACCCCCCTCCTCCTCCTTCGTCCTGAGGCACCACCAGGCCTCCTTGGGCCCACGGAACGCTTCCACTGAGAAATAAGGAAGGGCAAGCCGCACCCCCACCTCACAGCCTGGACCTCGGCTCCAAAACAACTCCCTGACCCCCCCCCCCTTCTCTTTCGAACTCTCCGTTTCATAGAATCATAGAATCATAGAATAGTAGAGTTGGAAGAGACCACATGGGCCATCCAGTCCAACCCCCTGCTAAGAAGCAGGAAATCGCATTCAAAGCACCCCCGACAGATGGCCATCCAGCCTCTGCTTAAAAGCCTCCAAAGAAGGAGCCTCCACCAGAAGTTTCTTCCCTTACACTCCTCTTCTTCCTCCTCCTCCACTCATAAAATCAAGGCCCACCCCACACACTCCACTACCCAACCCCTCCCACTCTTCTTCCTCTATTTATCTAAACAAAACCCACCCAAGACAACCCACAACCATCCATTTCCTCCCACCCACCCCTCCCCTTCCTCCTCCATTCCTACAAACAAGGGCCACCCACTACAACCCATACCCCCCCCCCATCTCTACCCTTTCAAAACAAGACCACAACCATCCACTTCCTCCCTCCCACTCTCTCCTTCCTCCTCCATTCCTACAAACAACACCCATCCACTCCAAACCACAACCACCCAGATCCACAATATCATATTTCAACTGGATTATCTTCACTTAGAATCAACTTCTACCCTCCATCTACACTGAGACACCAACCCAAACAACACCATATCCTGTTTCAAACCCATGCCCCAGGGAAACTCACTCTAACAACTCACCACATTCAAAAACACACCTACAACATCTCTTATACAACTCTAATATACCGATGATAACGTACTCTATCCCCATTCAAAACACCAACAACATCTCTTATACAACTCTAATATGCCGATAATAACGTCATCTCTACCCATTCACAACACCTACAACATCTCTTATACACCATTCATACTTACCTCCAACAGAGAAAACCCCCCAATAATCACAAATATTGTATATTCACAACCTTTAGGAAATAATCTCCCCTAATGACGCAGCGTCTTCAACCACTAACCTACTCAACTTCTCCAATGAAACGTCGCAGGTTTGAATTCGAAAAACAGAGTCAACCCCCACTATTACCCCACCTTCTCCCACCCAACACTTCCAAAACATCCAAAGATCAGTACATCAATACCTACTCCTCTGACGCAAAACTAACGGCGCTCCATAGTCATACCACCCACATGACCTCCAAGGACTCTCCGAACAATGCCACCTCTTCAACTTACAAATACACATGATCACCAACCCACACACTCAGACACGACTGGACTTAATGTCAGGAGAAAACCTTTACCCTTTACCTTAACTACCACCAATTCCTCAATACTTGATTTCCCATACCACCATACTTTGCCACGACAACGCGTGGCGGGCACAGCTAGTATATATATATAAATGTAATGTGCGTTTTTCCCATGGAGTAAACAACAAAACCACTGAACCAAATCACACCAAATTTGGCCACAAAAGACATAGTCATCCCATCTATGTCTTTCAATTAAAAAAAAAAAACCTAGAAAAATAAAGTCCAAATTTCAGAGGACGAGGAAGAGCCGTTCTCCCCCTGATTGCCAGTCAGAAGGGTAGGCCCCGCCCCCTTTAGGCCCCACCCCTTTCATGTCATAGCAACCAACTCAGCCACAATGGCGCCCGGGGGGACAGGCAGGGTTCACTTAGGCCAGCTAATACCTCCCAACAAAGGATTCCCCCAGGCAGGAAGCAGCCAGGCTTTAAAGCTGAAAGGCCATTACATGCTAATCATTCTGGCTAATTGCAGCATTCGTACTTGCCTCCAATAGACAAAAAATGTGCCTCCCATCCTCCCGCATTCAACATTTGGAAGGCAGCGTTAAAATATATCTATATATATAAAAATGTAATGTGCGTTTTTCCCATGGGGTAAACAACAAAACCACTGACACAAATCACACCAAATTTGGTCACAAATGACATAGTCATACAATCTATGTCTTTCAATCAAAAAACCTAGAAAAATAAAGTCCAAATTACAGAGGACGAGGAAGAGCCGTTCTCTCCCAACCACTAGTCAGAAGGGTAGGACCCGCCCCCTTTAGGCCAAATTTGGCCACAAACGACATAGTCATACAATCTATGTCTTTCAATCAAAAAGCCTAGAAAAATAAAGTCCAAATTATAGAGGACGGGGAAGAGCCGTTCTCCCCCTTGGCTGCCAGTCAGATGGGTAGGCCACGTCCCCTTTAGGCCCCACCCCCCTTTGTGTCATAGCAACCCCCTCAGCCATAATGGCACTCAGGGGACAGGCAGGGTTCACTCTGAACAACACTCTGAAAACGGAAATTCCAGACATGAAACAATCACGGCCAGCTAACACCTCCCAACAAATTTTCCCCCAGGGAGGAAGCAGCCAGGCTTTGAAGCTGAAAGGCCATTACGTGCAAATCATTCCGGCTAATTGTAGCATTCATACTTGCCTCCAATAGACAAAAAAAGGAACAATTGGAAATATTGGATATCCACAAGCTTTAGGAAATAACATATATTAACTACCACCAATTCCTCAATACTTTATTTCCCATACCTAATCTATATATATAAAAGAGTGATGGCATCACGGCGACCCACAAAACAACAAAACTACAGGCCCCCCAACCTCGAAATTTGACAACACAACCCATCATCCATGCCTCTAGGTTGATACAACAAAAAGAAAAGAAAAATAAAGTCCTAATTAGAGAGAGAGAGGAATAATTGCTTTTATCCAATTGCTGCCAGTTAGAAGGCTAAGCTCCTCCAACTTGGTCTCCTAGCAACCCAATAAAAAATAATAAAAAACACTAAAAAATTAATACAATAAAATACTATAATAACAGAAAATAACTAAAAATAATACAAGAAAATAATAAAATATAATAAATAAAAATATAACTTACAATAAAATTAATAAAAAATTGCAAATAACGTCAAATAAAAATTACACAACAATTTTTAACCAATACCACCACCACTTTGCCACAGCAACGCGTGGCCGGGCACAGCTAGTATTATATAAAATTTCCATCAGGCTACAAGAGACAGTATATATCATGTTTTGATTTAGATCCGATCTCCCAGATAGCTCATTGTGTGCAAATACAACTGTTGTAAAAGCCTAATAGAAGAAATCTGAACTCCAAAATAGTTTTGGTCCCGAGAATTTTGGATAAAGGATACCAAGCTATAAAACATGCAAAACAATACTGTTTTCCTTGTCTCGTGCTTTGTGCCGAGGACAGAGGCAATCCATCATGTCTTTGCCACAATTATTTTTATATATGAATGGGAAGGAGGTGTTTAAAACCGTTTTGTAAGATCTCCCACCGCCCGATTTTATTCCTACGAGAAGAGCAAGCGGCGATAAATCTCTCCTTGCCTTTCCTTAGATCATGAAGAGCTCTGTGGCAGCAGTTATGGATCGTTCTGTCTAAACGGTGGGATTTGTTACATGATACCAACGGTTTCCAGTCCTTTTTGCAGGTAAATGGGCAAGAATTACATTTTTCATTCGAGGCAGGTGCTTTTGTTAAAAACCAGAAACCCCTCGAGGTCAGGAGCAATGAGCTGCTGTGAAGAAACAAATGGTTTCGTCAACATTCGTAGTGCCGGTTTCTTGTTGCTTAAGCGTGCACTGAATTCATTTTAGATAATATATATACACAGGCCAACTCCAAGTGTTTGTAGGCAAGAGACTCGTAATGCTAGCGATTTAGGAGTGCAAAAGCTGGGATTGAAAGTAGTAAAGGGAGTCCTAGTTGTCGATTGTCGATTGCCGTCAAATAGACTTTGATTGATGATAACCTTTCAAATCAATCGATCCTCAACCACTCTGCTCAGATTCAGGGCTGTAGTCTCCTTGGACGAATCAATCCATCCCTTTTGTGGTCTTCCTCTTATCTTACTTTCTACCCTACCAAGCATTATTGCCTTTTCTAGTGAGCCATATCTTCTCATGATGTGGCCAAAGTAGTCATCTTGACATCTAAGGAGCGCATATATTTGTCTTTTTAGCAGTCCCCGGTATCCTCAGAAAATCCAGAGATTTGATTTTCTTCCCATCTGCTTTCACAACCATAAATAGACAACAGCATGGACCATTCTCACTTTAGTATTCCATAATCTATCTTGACACTTGAAGACCTTGTCTAGTTCCTTCAAAGCCGTCTTTCCAATTTGTCGTCTTCTGATTTCTTGGCCTCCATTTCAGTCTCCATTCTGATTAAATATGGAAAAGCCTTGTCACGTCTGTTAATGTGGGATTTATGTATTGATAGTGTTTAAATGCTTGTATTGCAACTGATTGCATCATCCAGAATGTGCCATAGTGTAGAAAGAGTTAATTGCCAAGAAGCTATGATGACCTTGATTTGTGGCTGGAACTAGGGAGTATCCAGACACAAGTGTTTGTGCATTATTGATTGCGTCAGTTCAGTTGAGTTCTGTCTGCCTAGAGTTTGATTCCTGTGTTCATCTGTCGTCTGTTAGTCTGTTTGTGTTGATACAGTAAAACTTTGTAAATAGTTTTACCAACGTCTCTGAGTGTCTCTTCATTCTGCGCTCCACTGCTTCCATGCAACTACTACTGCGCTGCAAATACTCTGACATCTTGTTGCGGAGGAAACAACTAAGGAGATCATCATGTAGAAAGGAAAGTATTATAAAGGGCCGCAGTGGCGCATTGGGTTAAACCTTTGTGCCGGCTGAACTGCTGTTGGTGGTTCGAATCCGTGAGACTGGATGAGCTCCCATCTGTCAGCCCCAACTTCCATGCAGGTACATGAGAGAAGACTCCAAAAGGATGGTAACACATCTAGGCATCCCCTAGGCAATGTCTCAGTAGACAGCCAATTCTCCACGCCAGAAGCAACTTACAGTACAGTAGAGTCTCACTTATTCAACATAAATGGGCCAGCAGAACGTTGGATAAGCGAATATATTGGATAATAAGGAGGCATTAAGGAAAAGCCTATTAAACATCAAATTAGTTTATGATTTTACAAATTAAGCACCAAAACATCATGTTATACAACAAATTTGACAGAAAACGTAGTTCAATATGCAGTAATGCTATGAAGTAATTACTGTATTTACGAATTTAGTACCAAAATATCACAATGTATTGAAAACATTGACTACAAAAATGCGTTGGATAATCCAGAACGTTAGATAAGCGAGTGTTGGATAAGTGAGACTCTACTGTATATTCTGTTTGCTTCTGATACAATTAAAAAGTAAAGTTAATATAGGGGCAAGTCTCTAATGGTTGTGTAGAAAAAGTACGTTCCCTGAGCGTTGGCTGTCACAGAAGCAACTCTTGTGGAAATGACTTCTTCTACACAACCATTAAAAAAAGGCTCTGACCTTTATTAATCTTCACAACCTTAGATGGGACATTCGACAATCCAGTTTGCCGGCTTCACTTCCATTTGAGCCTCTTGAAGCATTTCCCAAAATATGGAGTTTCCCAAATGAGAGAAGTTCTTCATTTCCCTGCCTCACCCCCTTAGTTAGGGCTGTACTTTCCCTCTTGCTGATTCAGCCCAGGATTGTTTTCTGAGAAGTAGAAAAATGCGATATCCCAGCCACAGAACTCTTTTTCTCAAGGACAGGCTTCTAGGTCCTTTAAAGCATGTCAAAAAAAAACAAACCCCTTGAAAGACTAAGCAGGAATGAACAACTGTACAGTGTCCTGTGGATAGTTTTTTTTTAAAATCCTAGGGACTATACTGGCAAAAATGTCTCCAAAAGAAAGTCACAAATAGCCAGATGTCCACTTCTGGCTTTGAAAAATGAACTTTCCGGGATTTGAGACAATGCAGGAGAAACATAACGTATATACTCGGGTATAAGCCTAGTTTTCAAGCCCTTTTTTTAAGACTGAAAAAGCCCCCCTCGGCTTATACTCGGGTGAGGGTCCTGGTTGGCTTATATTTGGGTCAGCTTATACTCGAGAATATATGGTACATTTATTATTTTTCTCTATTATTTTTGGTATTATTACATTTATTATTTTTCTCAATTATTATTGGTATTATTACATTTATTATTTTTCTCTATTATTATTGGTATTATTACATTTATTATTTTTCTCTATTATTATTGGCATTATTACATTTATTATTTTTCTCTATTATTATTGGTATTATTACATTTATTATTTTTCTCAATTATTATTGGAATTATTACATTTATTATTTTTCTCTATTATTATTGGTATTATTACATTTATTATTTTTCTCAATTATTATTGGTATTATTACATTTATTATTTTTCTCAATTATTATTGGTATTATAGTAGAGTCTCACTTATCCAACATAAACGGGCCGGCAGAACGTTGGATAAGCGAATAGGTTGGATAATAAGGGGGGACTAAGGAAAAGCCTATTAAACATCAAATTAGATTATGATTTTACAAATTAAGTACAAAACATCATGTTATCCAACAAATTTGACAGAAAAAGTAGTTCAATATGCAATAATGCTAAGTAGTAATTACTGCATTTACAAATTTAGCACCAAAATATCACAGTATATTGAAAACATTGACTACAAAAATGGCTTGGATAATCCAGAAGCTTGGATAAGCGAGGCTTGGATAAGTGAGACTCTACTGTAGTACATTTATTATTTTTCTCTATTATCGTTGCTACTATTACATTTATTTTACTCTATTTTTATTATTATTATTAATACATTTATTTTTTCACTCTGATCTTATTATTATAATTGCATTTATTATTTTACTCTATTTATTATTACATCCATTATGAGTAGATCAATAGGTACCGCTCATCTCCATTTCTAAGCCAAAGAGCCGGCATTGTCTGTAGACTCCTCCAAGATCATGTGGCCGGCATGACTGCATGGAGCTCCTTCCCGCAGAAGCAGTACCTATTGATCTACTCACATTTGCATGTTTTCGAACTGCTAAGTTGGCAGAAGCTGGAGCTAACAGCGGGTTCTCACTTGGTCCTCAAGTTCAGCAACTCAACACTTTAACACGCTGTGCCAGGGGGAGGTCCTCGATCATGTTTAGACTCTCTTATAACACATATGAGTACCTTTAGACTCTTTTTTTAGTACTTTACAATTCTGAGATTGCTGTATTTTTTCCAGGGGGTACTGTGAATTTATGATGTTGTGTTGACTGTTTTATTGCCTCTGTTTTGTTTTGCACTTGCTGTATTTTTTATGTCATACCTTGAGTGACTGAAAGGTCCCAGGTTCAAATCCGGGGAGGGGAGTGAGCGCCCGCTGTTAGCTCTAGCTTCTGCCAACCTAGCAGTTCGAAAACATGCCAGTGTGAGTAGATGAATAGGTACCGCTCCGGCGGGAAGGTAACGGCGCTCCATGCAGTCATGCCTATATGGCCACATGACCTTGGAGGTGTCTATGGACAACGCCGGCTCTTTGGCTTAGAAATGGAGATGAGCACCAACCCCCAGAGTCAATCACGACTGGACTTAACGTCAAGGGAAAACCTTTACCTTTACATTTTGCGATATTAATTTAAACACCTACACTTTTTCGCATCAATATGGAAATAAGAATACTTTGGAAGCACAAAGTTGACCTCTATGTAAACCACGTTAGTTTGTGGCCAGAAGGATTCTTCCTTATTTCGGCAGCGTTTGCTGTTTAAGAGGCTCTGCACGCCTGTCCGGCCTCCCACTGCTTTCCTTCTGATTAGTGCCATTAATGAGAACATATAGCATTATGTTTAGAACTCCGTCCCAATCAGAGAAATCAGGGATTTCTCATCATTAACGTGCCTGGTATGTAAATACCCGCTCCGAGGGTGGCAAAAATAGCATCTTTATTCTGATCTCTGCTCAGGCCAAAGGGACGAAAATCTTTTATTACAGACTAGCTGTGCCCGGCCACGCGTTGCTGTGGTTAGGACTTTATTTTTCTTTTTGTTGTATGAACATAGAGAGGTTGTGCTGTCAATTTTTGAGGTTGTGGGGCATTTAGTTTAGTTGTTTTGTCCGGTGCCGTGATTCCACTACCCTTTTATATATATAGATGCAGAGGTTTAGTGGCTCATGGTTCCCTTCAGTACCAATGGTGAAGATATGAGCCAAATGGAAAGCATTTCCCCAGAAACAGAACTTGCCACTTTAGGGATCTTACATAATTCCTTGTTACGGTTCATCATGTAATGAGAAAAATGAATTTAAGAACAGGCTATTGAATGCAGTTGGTCATTTGAGGCCACAATGGAAGGACATCTATCTATTTGCGGTTGTTGAATGCAAAGTTTCCGGATGCAAAACAAGACGTGTCTTCTCTATCTTTAATAAGTGAGCAGAATAAGGAAATACAGGTATAGCAAGTCATACAAGTTACTCCAGCTGGACTCTTTTCAATGGTGAAGAAATCATGTCCTTTTTTTTTTTTTTGCTTACTTACTTTTCTGCCAACCTAGCAGTTCGAAAACATGCAAATGTGAGTAGATCAATAGGTACTGCTCCGGCAGGAAGGTAACGGCGCTCCATGCAGTCATGCCAATGTCCACATGACCTTGGAGGTGTCTATGGACATGCAAATGTGAGTAGATCAATAGGTACCGCTCCGGCGGGAAGGTGACGGCGCTCCATGCAGTCATGCCAATGTCCACATGACCTTGGAGGTGTCTACGGACAATGCTGGCTCTTCGGCTTAGAAATGGAGATGAGCACCAACCCCCAGAGTCAGACATGACTGGACTTAACGTCAGGGGAAAACCTTTACCTTTTATTTACTTACTTACTTACTTAGGCGATCCCTCATAGTTCGAGGATGATGGTCCTCCGTCTGTGTTGTCTTGGGGATGGATTTGTAGATGGCTGAAGAGACCTATTTTTGACCTGCATGTTCTCCCGTAGTGAGGACATTGGTTTCCAGGTGGAAGGCAGTCCCGGTCAGGGTTGGCTTGACGGGCCTTTCTTGGCACGTTTCTCCCTCAAGCCCTCCATTCGTGCCTCTTCGAACTCCGCAGCACTGCTGGTCACAGCTGACCTCCAGTTAGAGTGCTCAAGGGCCAGGGCTTCCCAGTTCTCAGTGTCTATGCCACAGTTTTTAAGCCCTTCTTTAAATCTCTTTTCCTGCCCACCAACATTCTGTTTTCCATTCTTGAGTTGGGAGTAGAGTAGCTGCTTTGGGCATTCGGACAACGTGGCCAGTCCAGTGGAGTTGATGGCGTAGGAGCATCGTTTCAATGCTGGTGGTCTTTGCTTCTTCCAGCACGCTGACATTTGTCTGCCTGTCTTCCCAAGAGATTTGCAGGATTTTTTTGAGGCAACGCTGATGGAAACACTCTAGGAGTTGAGTGTGACGTCTGTAGACCGTCCACGTTTCGCAGGCATAGAGCAGGGTTGGGAGGACAATGGCTTTGTAAACAAGCACCTTGGTATCTCTACGGATGTCCCGATCCTCAAACACTCTCTGCTTCATTTGGAAAAATGCTGCACTCGCAGAGCTCAGACGGTGTTGTATTTCAGTGTCAAAACACTCTCTGCTTCATTTGGAAAAATGCTGCACTCGCAGAGCTCAGACGGTGTTGTATTTCAGTGTCAAAACACTCTCTGCTTCATTTGGAAAAATGCTGCACTCGCAGAGCTCAGATGGTGTTGTATTTCAGTGTCAAAACACTCTCTGCTTCATTTGGAAAAATGCTGCACTCGCAGAGCTCAGACGGTGTTGTATTTCAGTGTCAAAACACTCTCTGCTTCATTCAGAAAAATGCTGCACTCACAGAGCTCAGACGGTGTTGTATTTCATTGTCAAAACACTCTCTGCTTCATTCAGAAAAATGCTGCGCTCGCAGAGCTCAGGCAGTGTTGTATTTCAGTGTCAAAACATTCTGCTTCATTCGGAAAAATGCTGCACTCGCAGAGCTCAGACGCTGTTGGATTTCAGTGTCAAAACACTCTCTGCTTCATTCGGAAAAATGCTGCGCTCGCAGAGCTCAGACGCTGTTATATTTCAGTGTCAAAACACTCTCTGTTTCATTCGGAAAAATGCGGTGTTGTATTTCAGTCTCGATGTTGACTTTTGTGGAGAGGTGGTTGCCAAGAGAGCGGATATGGTCAACGTTTTCTAATGTTACACCATTAAGTTGTATTCCTGGCATTGCAGAGGGATTAGCTGGTGCCTGTTGGAAGAGCACTTTGGTTTTCTCGATGTTCAGTGAGAGGCCGAGCTTCTCGTATGCTTCTGCGAAGGTGTTGTAGGTCTTCTTCTTTTTGCATTTGGCTTCAATAGATGATCATGAACAATCTTGAGATTTCTCATGTCTGTTCTTAAATTAGCGGCCAACTCATTTCACTTCTGAAACTAAACTGGACTGTGGTGGAGGCTCCTTCTTTGGAGGCTTTTAAACAGAGGCTGGATGGCCATCTGTCGGGGGTGCTTTGAATGCGATTGCCCGCTTCTTGGCAGAATGGGGTTGGACTGGATGGCCCATGAGGTCTCTTCCAACTCTACTATTCTATGATTCTATGAAACATGGTACTTCTCCAGCATCATCCACGTGAAGAAGCAATTGTCTGTGCATTTCAGATTGCCATGTATGCATCCTCATAAGTCAATCATTGACACTTCTTCTCAAATGAAACATTTCACTTAGGATGTTATTGAAAGAGATTATTTTTGTTTTATCCTGTAGAAGGAAACAAAAGTCAACAGGGCACAGGGCTGGAGAAGAGTGGGAGTTAAGAAGAGCGACCTCCGTCCTCCTCGTCACCGAATTAGTCTAATTCCTGCTTAGTAGAGACCGCGGGAGGATTTTCCCCAACACCATCTGCTGCCCATTCACATTCGCTTGGCACTGGGATGGAGCACATATTGATCAGGCCACCCAGAATTGGCGTTTTTAAAGGTTTCAGATGCACAGTTGTGTTTGGAAGTGAGATAAAGCACATTAAACTGTGTATAAGCCTCAAGGGGCTGTGGTTTGAGCACGATTCTCAAGAACAGATTACACTTGTCTATGGAAATGGAAAGCCACTTGATGGGAAGCAAACTCTTTTCTGAGCCAATTTTGTTGTCGAAGGCTTTCATGGCCGGGATCACAGGGTTGTTGTATGTTTTCCGGGCTGTATGGCCATGTTCCAGAAGCACTCTCTCCTGACGTTTCGCTCACATCTGTGGCAGGCATCCTCAGAGGTTGTGAGGTCTCAGGGTTGTTGTATGTTTTCTGGGCTGTATGGCCATGTTCCAGAAGCACTCTCTCCTGACGTTTCGCTCACATCTGTGGCAGGCATCCTCAGAGGTTGTGAGGTCTCAGGGTTGTTGTATGTTTTCCGGGCTGTATGGCCATGTTCCAGAAGCACTCTCTCCTGACGTTTCGCTCACATCTGTGGCAGGCATCCTCAGAGGTTGTGAGGTCTCAGGGTTGTTGTATGTTTTCCGGGCTGTATGGCCATGTTCCAGAAGCACTCTCTCCTGACGTTTCGCTCACATCTGTGGCAGGCATCCTCAGAGGTTGTGAGGTATGGAGAAACTAATCAAGGAAGGTTTATATATATATATATCTGTGGAAAGTCCAGGGTGAGAGAAGAACTCTTTGTCAGTTGGAGGCCAGTGTGAATGTTGTAGTTAGCATTGAATAGCTTCATCTCCTGGCTTCTTCCTGCCTGGGGGCATCCTTTGTTCAGAGTCGTTAGCTGCCCCTGGTTCCCATGTCTGGAACTCCTCTGTTTTCAGAGTATCGCTTCTTATTTACTGTTATGGTTTTTGAGGTTGGTTCATCAGAGCACTTGAGGAACCAACCTGGACACAGTATATTATTTGAGAACACAGAAATGCTGGACCACTCTCAACAACGACCATGTCAGACGACACAGAGAAGCCGTTGAAATCCACAAGCATGTGGAGAACTTCAACAGAAAGGAGGAAACCATGAAAATGAACAAAATCTGGCTACCAGTATTAAAAAAAACTTAAAAAGAGGAGTTCTTAAGCCCCTTCTACACTGCCATGATCTAACATTATATGCAAGGGAGGCAGTAACAAAAGGGGATGAAGGAAGAACTGGCCAGAGGAAGAATACGTACTGATCTCTGTTAAGAACACAACCAATTCATGCAAATCTTTGAATTGCAGGTGTGTTGAAAACTACACAGGAGCTCGGTGTGGGGAAATTTTGCTTGCAAGTATCAAGGGCCATTCGAGAGGAGAACTGTTTGCCGCTGTTTTGGCTTCGGTGGTCGTTCTGAGCGTCTTGGTGGCTGGAGCCTTCTTCTTTCTTTACAGGTAAGACTCATGCTCAGCCATTCCCATAAAGAGAAGTCTCTCCATCTCCTATTCTAATTGCTTGTATATGCATTTAACTGCAGTAAGGGAAAGTAAAGATAAAGGATTTCCCCTGATATTAAGTCTAGCCATGTCCAAACCTGGGGCTTGGTGCTCATCTCCATTTCTAAGCTGATAATAATATTATAATGTAATAAAATATTATGCTAATAATAATATAATACAGAAGAGTCTCACTTATCCAACATAAACGGGCCAGCAGAGTGTTGGATAAGCAAATATGTTGGATAATAAGGAGGGATTAGGGAAAAGCCCATGAAACATGAAATTACATTATGATTTTACAAATTAAGCACCAAAACAAATTTGTCTGAAAAAGCAGTTCAATACACAGCAATGTTATGTAGTAATTGCTGTATTTACAAATTTAGCACCAAAAATCACAATGTATTGAAAAGATTGACTACAAAAACATTGACTACTAAAAGGCAGACTGCGCTGGATAATCCAGAACGTTGGATAAGCGAATGTTGGATAAGTGAGACTCTACTGTATAATAATATTAATTATATATTAAATGTAATATTACTAATAATATTACCATATAATGATATAATAATAATAATAATAATAACAATAATTTATAGTACAATATAGTAATTGAATGCTTATATTGTGCTATGCTAATAATATATTGTATGTTCATTTGATTTGTAAGCTGCTCTGAGTCCCCTCCGGGTTGAGAAGAGTGAGATATAAATGTACTAAACAAATAAATTTAAGGCACTTTGGTTAATTTAAGAAATAATTTCATGGGACTATAGGTCATTTAAAACTCAAAGGTCTATCTATCCAATGACGTCGTAGTTGCAAAAGCTGCAAGTACAAATTATCTATAATTTTGCTTAACATCTCAGATCCTCACTGTTTTCTTCTTCTTTTCCATGTCTCATTACCTGTCAGGAAGGGACAGATCTCACGGACCAGTTCAGCAGAACGTGGCGAAAGCCTTATCGAAGGCGACAACAACGTTCTTCCCAACAGTGAGTAACTTACAAACAATGTATGGATGGGGTGGGATGAAACGATCTTGGATGAAAACAAACTCTTGGTTAAAATGTTTACTTCTTTGCAGAAATCACCGAATAAAGAGATAAAAAGTAGGAAAGTTTGAAATAAAAGCGGAAATGGTCCAACGCCAACAACCGGAGCAGCCGTAGCAAAGCTAAAACTGAGTCGGGGACTATGGTAAGACCACCAAACAGAGAAAAATCGCCAAGATAAATAGATGTTGTGCTGGTTAGAAAAAAAATTAATTTCTTATCAAACCAAAATGGTTATATTTAAGGGGATTCTACTACTTCAAAAAGACATTGTACAAAAATTAGGAGAATTTTCCCTGATGTCTCTCATACTGTTTTCTGTGTACAGTAGAGTCTCACTTATCCAAGCTAAACGGGCCGGCAGAAGCTTGGATAAGCGAATATCTTGGATAACAAGGAGGGATTAAGGAAAAGCCTATTAAACATCAAATTAGATTATGATTTTACAAATTAAGCACCAAAACTTCATGTTATACAACAAATTTGACAGAAAAGGTAGTTCAATGCGTAGTAATGTTATGTTGTAATTACTGTATTTATGAATTTAGCACCAAAATATCATGATATATTGAAAACATTGACTACAAAAATGGCTTGGATTATCCAGAGGCTTGGATAAGCGAGACTCTACTGTAATTACTATACATGGTAGTTACTGTTTTATGACAGCGGTTAATAGAACAGAATCCAACTAAACGTCATTTGAAAAGACCCAATGGCACGACATAGTTAGACCAATACCCTTTCAATAATCTGAATGTGTCTATTTTTTAAACAAAACATAAAAATCAGCAAGCTATAAAGGACAAAGAATGGATTGAGCCTGAATCATTGCACTATATTTGATATGCATTCCTAATATTTGGCAAAGGCTCTTTCTTGAATCCGTTCTCTGTCCAGATACTCATAGAGGCCAAAGTCAGTCTATAAATATAGGTTTGGAGAGAACGCAAATGCATCAGATGACTAGGAAAATTGGATTCTGAGCATTTTCAATTTTAATTTTTTGATAGTTATGGGTTAGGTGTAACTGTTCCATGTGGGTATCAATGTTGTCAGAGCCACTCTCAACATAACTAACAGTGGAAAGGCAAAATACATAGTAAAGGTAAAAGTTTTCCCCTGACATTAAGTCCAGTTGTGTCTGACCTGGAGGTTGGTGCAAAGCCAAAGAGTCGGCGTTGTTCATAGACACCTCCTAGGTCATGTGGCCAGCATGACTGCATGGAGCGCCATTACCTTCCTGCAGAAGCAGTACCTATTGATCTACTCACATTGGCATGTTTTCGAACTGCTATGTTGGCAGAAGCTGGGGCTAACAGTGGGAGCTCACTCCGCTCCCCGGATTCGAACCTGCAACCTTTTGGTCAGCAAGTTCAACAGCTCAGGGGTTTAATCCGCTGCGCCTCCAGGGTTTCCAAAAGATGCATAGTAACATGCAAATAAAAACCTGTGTTTGTTCTATATATTTTTCCAGGAATACAGAACACTATTCCAAGATACTGTGAAAGAAGACAATATTGCTAATATTTCGCAGGACGCAGAGTTTGAGCATAGCTGTGCATTGATCATGATCTCGCCGTTGCCAGACAGAGAATGCCAGAGGTACGTGAAGCTGCCAAGAGATGGATTAGAACCAGCTTTATCTTCAATAATCGAAACAGAAGAAGTACTGTTGAATCACGTCAGGACACCATTGGGGGATACCGAGAAAGCACTGCATTCCATCACTTCCTTTTTATCAGAGGCAAAATGTATATATATTTTAAAAGGTATGGAAAATAAAAAGGACGTTGGTTGTGTTGGATGGATCACCATGGGTCAGAGAAGATGTAGTCAACAAAATAATAAAATTTACCTTTACACACTCTAAAACTTGCAGAATCGTGATATGTATCAAAGACATGTTATACTGCTCCTTTACTTTGAACTAGTTGGAAGGTTTCAGGCAACGAGACTTTTGGGATACAATGGTCAAAATGGATGTCAGTCAACAGAATATATCTAGAACTGTGTTGAGCCACAAAGAATGGTGGCTAATGCCTGCTTTCTCTCAGAGTTACTGCACAATCCTGGAAAAAGCACAACAGCTAGTATACTGCACAACAGAATCTCCCTTGTGAAAATGAAGTGCGGACTTAGATTTATAATTCAGTCGCGACCTGAGTGAATCCGATTACAAGGACATGAAATACTGCACTGGAGGCCATTATCAGTCACATTTTCATCTGCAAGCATCTTTATGTGAAAGGTCACTGAAAGGGATTTAAAGGACTTGATTCAGAATCTGCTGCACGAAGGGACCGAATGACTATCCTATGTCCAGACACTATGCAGTTTCATTATTGTGCCAACTTAGGCCTGCATTTTCAACATATGACATTTATGGAGTGGATTGACTTGAGAGGGCTTCCAGCCATTTTTTTTCCAAACATAAAAATCGTTCATCTTATAAGGCAATGCAGATAGACTTCTCCAGATTATTGTATTTTTGGTGCAGTAGAAATTAATCTTCCCCAGCATTAAATCTGTATCATGTTAGTGTAAAAATAGTGGATTTTAAAAGGTGAAATGCAATTGCATATTATGATCACCTATTGCCGTTGCACCACTTCTTAGGTTGTAAAAGTTTGGCTAAAATGCTTTAAAAATCCTTTGTGTGACTTTTCTTTCATTCCAACACTAAAAGGGGACAGAGGTAGCTTTTGAAGGAGGTCTGGAAAACCAAAATTGTGTACAATGTGGCTGTTTCTGCTGATAGGACCAGAAGGAGACTCCAATCCATGAGTGACAAGTTGTTCATTTGCTGGTCTCATATACAGTAGAGTCTCACTTATCCAAGCTAAACGGGCCGGTAGAAGCTTGGATAAGCAAATATCTTGGATAATAAAGCGGGATTAAGGAAAAACCTATTAAACATCAAATTAGGTTATGATTTTACAAATTAAGCACCAAAGCATGTTATACAACAAATTTGACAGAAAAAGTAGTTCAATACACAGTAATGTTATGTTGCAATTACTGTATTTACGAATTTAGCACCAAAATATCATGATATATTGAAAACATTGACTACAAAAATGGCTTGGATAATCCAGAAGCTTGGATAAGTGAGGCTTGGATAAGTGAGACTTTACTGTAACTCTAAAGTGTTTGTTTATATATATGTTGTATTTTTATTATGTGAGCCACACCTGTGAGGGTCTGGTTCTAAAAGGCTTAATAATGTAATTAAAAGTTTAAAAAATAAACAAAAGCTGGGTTGCTGTGAGTTTTTTGAGGCTGTATGGCCATGTCCAAGGAGCATTCTCTCCAACACATTAAACAAAAGCCATATTGTATATACATATAATACTGATAATAATATTATAATGGAATACAATATTATACTACTAATAATACAATATAATATTATTTATATGTTATATATTAAATGTAATATTGCCATATAATGATATAGTACAAAATAGTAATTTAATGCTTATATTGTGCTTTGCTAATAATATATTGTATGTTCATTTGATTTGTAAGCCGCTCTGAGTCTCCTACGGGGTGAGAAGAGCGGGATATAAATGTAGTAAATAAATAAATAAATATATATCTTGGATTGGACCTTGAATCCGTGTCAGGTGCGACGTGAGAAACTGCAAGTCGTTTCTGGTGTGAGAGAATTGGCCATCTGCAAGGATGTTGCCCAGGGGACGCCCAGATGTTTTTACCATCCTTGTGGGAGGCTTCTCTCATGTCCCTGCATCCTCTGTGCTGAGATAGGTTTTCTTCACTAACTCAAACTGCTCAAGACCAATGTTTCAGCAGAGATTTCAAAACTCATTCTGCAAAACAGAAGAACACAGAGCCCAGTAAATCCAGACCATGAATCCAAGCAAGATGGAGATCTCCAATCCACATACAAAGAAGCCGTACCAAAAATAACCCCACTCTGATAAG
The DNA here is from genome assembly GCF_035594765.1 of Anolis carolinensis. Classification (NCBI taxonomy): domain Eukaryota; kingdom Metazoa; phylum Chordata; class Lepidosauria; order Squamata; family Anolidae; genus Anolis; species Anolis carolinensis. The sequence continues at coordinate 21,723,039 of NW_026943822.1, read as the reverse complement.
CAAAAGAAAACACTGGAATTTTATACAGGGGTTCCGAAGTCTGTATTTAGAAGCAATACAGCATTTTGACAAGGAAGAAATAATCAGAACCGTTTACAATTTCCGCAGGCAGTTGAAACTCCCCTCCTCCTCTCTCAAGTACCCAAAATCTGCCTCTTGCTCCCTGGCAGTGTGCTTTTTTGGGAATAGAGGAGAAAAAAAATCAGACTTAGCTGTATGACTCTCACGGGAACGGCAGTACAATCATAAGACAATATGTCAAGCCATAAATTATGGCCATTGATTTCAGTACCAAGCAGAAAGGGAGATTAATTTCTTGCATCCACATGATTCTTCTCCTGTTTCTCTATCCCATCTCAATGCAAAACTGTGGGTTTTTTTAAATGTTGCTGATGCCTGTCTCAGGATGGAAAACAAAACAACTAGTTAAGTTACATTCACTCAGCGTTCTCTGTGCTGCCGCAACTCAGCACTCTCCTCGCTGTCTCCATTTTCTACAGGTGACCTTAAACGGTAGGTGTCAAAGGAAGGAGAAGTCAGGTCTGATGCCAACAGCGGGGCCGACTTCCAAGTAAAGTGTGCTCAGGAGTGAGCTATACAGCAGATACGAAAGTATATAAGCAAGACGAGAGAAAAGGCCTGGGGTAAAAGCACCCCTCGGGTGCACAGTGACTTCAGAGGGGTCTTCTGGTTTCAAGATTCAGGGGGAGAAGAGAGTTTTTGCCAGCATCCTTTTGCTCTGGAGAAGCAGCCAGGAAAGATGCCCTTTGTCCAAGGCAAAGACACAAATTTGTCATCCAAGTGTGGTTTGCTGTATGACCTGTGAGTTTTGAGAAGTAGGACCTGCTGGATCCAAAACAAAGGGCTTCATATACAATGAGGCCATGCGGGAAATCTAAGAAAATGTGCACTCTCTTGTCCCATAGCCAGAGCTCATTTCCCAGATGGAGCAAGAGGAAGAGCTATGGATTGTTCAGGCTTCAGATGAAGAGGAACACAACAAACAACCTATTGGATAAGTGGAGGAAAAAAGAAATCTGAATCCAGCGTGGGAAGTGTTTTTGAGGGTAAACTGGAACTTGCAAGACACTGGATTAGCCACCCGGCGAAGGATCCTTGCAAATACATTTGGTTTGGCCAAAAGAATGGGATTTGGGGTTTAAAATAACTCCTGATGACTGGCTTCCAATTAACAGACAGTGGTTTAAACCTGATTTGTTTTTGCAGAGCCCAAGTGAATCAGAGTCATGACAGTGGTGTAGGCATGGAGCAGGTCGTCCTTGGTGTCGTGATACTCCCGGAGAATAAAATTCCCAGTCACAATCCGATCGCACCCAATCTCCCCGTGTCCAAAAAATCCGAACAGAGGAATGTTGGGGAAGAACTTGCGGAAAGCATCGGCCTCCAGGTTCTGCTTGGTTTTGTAATGCTGGTACCCCCTGCCCACGCAGGCAAACATGAACCCAAGGCTGTTGTGTTCGG